>NW_024580659.1:4288136-4367372 GCF_017639235.1 Corvus kubaryi
CCTTGAGGATTTTAAACACAATTTGAAAAGCAAAAGAACAGATCTGGCCTGCCTTCTAAACTGACTTCAATAATAGATAAACAGTTTTAAGGCTACCACAGTCAGCAAACACATACATAAGCTTTACATTAATATACTTACCTATACTTTTCCGAGAGCTTCATTTTTCCTCATTGTTCTCAGTTTCCTCTAGCATATAGTCCAGAAGAAAAAACTAGACATTTTTCCTGATCACCAATACCAGGTTTTTACAATTAATATTTAAATGGTTTAGATATTGTTCCTCAAAACCTCTTCCCCAAAGGAAAGCAGCCTTTCTGTCCGCTTCAGGATCAATTTCTACAGGTTTTGTATCATCTTTCTAAGATCACCCTATCAAAGAAATCCTTCAGAAAGGAAAGATTTTAGCTTGCATCCTGCATGCAGCACCTGACTTGAAGCTGCCATTCTCTTCTTCAAGTCTCTTATCTCTGGTGCACTTCCTGGTAACACCTGAGGGCTTTGGTACTTTGCAAAAACAGAGTGACTCTCAGTATTGGCAAAGCCATAACCAAACACAAACATTTGGAGATATTACTAAAAAGCCAAGATTCTGAAACAGCATTTTTTAACAAAATTAAACAGATAAACTTTGGTGCAAATTAAAAACAACTCTCTTGTATCTGAGCCCATAATGACTATTTTGAATACAGATTATTTACTGCTGGCAATAAAGAAGTTTTTTGGTAACTTTTCTGTTATTGGGAAGAGCTTGAATACAATCCAGTCCAAAAAAATGCTGACTTTCCTAAATAGGGGCTGTGTTTTTGCAATAAAGAATACTGGTCAATATACAAGTGGAGGAAAACTGAACCAGATGTCAGTAATAGGACCACAGAACGTTGCATTTGCCCAGAATCGCTATTTTAAACACACGATGTTGGCCTACTGGTTTGTGGGATAATACATTCTTGGCAGCCAGAAGGAGTTTCGATATGTTAGAAGGTTATCCTTGAGCAAAAGAAAAAAAGAAAAAAAGAGGAGAAGAGGTAAAGAAAGGCCACTAATTCATCAAGTTACCTAGAGCAAAAAAAAAAATCATGACTTAAGAAATCAGTTCAAAGACAAGCCAGTCTCAAAACAGAAAGCTTGGGGTTCATATTAATTTTTGCTTCCTGCTTTACCTCCTTAATATGAATACTTCATTCATCCTCCATTGCACTTTGCCTTCCTGGTTTTTTTTAAGGATTCTTCCATTCATTTGTGCTCAGTTTCTGGTGAGTTTCTACCTTGCAGCTCCATCCAGCACAGTCAGAGCCATATGGGGGAACCACCCCCCCACACCCAGAGCAAACAAACCCAGTGCTGAGGGCTTTTCCTGCTGGAAACCTTTGCTGACACCAGGATCCTGCTGCCCCCGCTGGCATTACTGAAGGAAGCTGCCCCAGAATCCCTGCAGGCATCCCTGAAAGCCATAAGCACAGAAGTAATGACCGAGGTCCCTGTCAACTGACAATTTAGTACTTACCCATCTCTAAAATGCTTCCTAGCTCAGAGTCACAGGGGTTTGTGAGAGATTTTTTGGTGTGTTTTTTGGTTTTGGGTTTTTTCCCCTTCTGCTTAAGAAGTAGTTACATCAGTAAGTCTTCTTAATATTGAAATAAAACTTCAAAATGTACTTTGTATGTTTGGCCAACAAACACTTCTCTGTTTTACCATGCAATAAATTTAAAAATCAACTCTGTTCATTGTCTTAACAAACCCTCCTCTGAAAGATAATTAAAACCACTTCCCAATATACAACCAAAGTTTTATTTTTATAGTCTATCTTCAATTATGGCATAATCCTTTCTTTTTTTTTTTTTTAACCAGTGAAATATACAAATCACACAAGACAGAAATATGTACATTAAATGTACAGAACAGAGGAAAGGACATAGAAGATTTACATATCTGAATGACAAGTAAAATATTTTACATTAAATAGGGTTTTAATAGCTAGGATCATGAGATTCAGTTCTGCTCAGACAGAAGTCACTAAAAAGGAACATGAGGTGATTCAGCAAATGAAAAAAAAGATCATGGTTTTTGTACAATAAAAACCAAAGTGACATATTCAATGAATTAGTGCTTTATTTATTTCTCTTACTTTAAAGATATTCTTTGCAAACATCTGAAGATGAGGGGTAAATATGTCCTTGTACAATAAATTAAGAGCAATAAAGCGCCATTAAGAAGCTGATAAATGATCAAGATGAATTTAATAATACAGCTTAAAGGCTTGTGAAAAGTCAAGGCTTTAGTACAACTAGGCTAAAGTGAAAGGTTTTCCTCACTTGGTATCTGCAAAACCATTTTCTTTAACTTGTAGAATGGGACTGAGTTCAGAAGTGGCATCTGAACCAAAGATGAAATCCTGTGTAACTACACAGCATGGGGGGAACTCGTGTTGTTTGACAAATAACAATTTTCTGCTCAAAAACTGCAAAGCAAGGGCCAAATGCAGCATATTTTGGAGTTGGAAGGTGTCTCCTTTCAGCAATAATCAATAATGCCCTTAATGTGAGAGTGGAATAGAAGCGATCTCCAGACTGGTATCGATTCAAGTGCAGGGTGCTGCCTCTACCAACCACCCAAGGAAGTCCTGAAATTGGGAAGAGGCTTACTTCTTTGTGATTATCCTTAAAACTTTTGAATATTAAAAGTTCTTAAAAAAAAAATTTAAAAAAAAATTAAAACCACCGAAAGCTTAGAATCAATCTAAACATCTGAAGAGATCTGAAAAAGAGAATAAGGGATGAACTGCCCCTTTAATTTAGATGTTTTATTATTTTCTAAATCATTAAAATATATATGTACAAAAAGCTTTGAAGTATCAGACACCAGAGACCACAGTTCTCCCATATAAATGTAACTGCTCGAGTATAGTCTGAACAGTTGTAGTGTATATCTGCAATATATTATCTAAAGCATGTGTATTAAAGACATAGGATGATAAATTTGGTATTGCTGCAACGTTTCATTGAACTATAACAGTCAGTTAATGTTATTAAAATATGAAACTATTGTCTCCTTGAGTGAAAGCATTCCCAAAATCTGCGAAAAAAAATAAAAATCAATCATTCCATGAGCAGGTATCTAATGATTTATTTTCTCACATAAAATTAGAGGAGTTATTTGTCAAGCTGTGTTTTGAAAGACAGCCAGCTATTACACCATTTTAAGGCATTTTCAAATTTGGGGAACTCTATTTTCCATGGGCTTTCCAGGCTGGGAAACCAAAGCTGTTTGTAAGCATTGCCCAGCTCCAGTGCTCCGGGCAGCCTGCCCCGGGCTGCTCCACACCCGGCAGCAGGGAAGTGCTGCTCCGGCAGATGAGACACTCAAACGTCACAATTAGCTAATGAGGCCAAACTCTGCCTTGAAGAATATCTTTACTATTCACCAAGGCAGATTCTTTTTCTGGGATTTTTTCCTGTCTTGCTCGGTTCTGGAACCAGCCCCGGTGACTCAGGGATAGCGCAGTTGAAGCCTTCTGATCCTTTGCTCTTTGCCCTCCGGTGACACTTGGCGGGCAACCGACACCGCACCTGGTGATGAACATACCCCTTATTTACAGAGCCCTACATGCACTGAACAGCTTTATACACCCTATTCTAGGAACTTCTAGTGTCTGAACCTAAAAGTCATGGACAGGTCTGTGTGTTCCTCACATCCATAAGGATTGTTCTAACATCCCAAGCACATTACATGGTTGCTCTGCCTACTGCACATGTATTACGTTCCATGGATCTAAATTAGGATATGTCGAATTTTCCCCTCAAACTACTCTATTGTTTGTAAGAAAAGTCAATTTTTTTTTTTCAACTTTGTAAAATAAATATTCTCAGATTCTCCCCCATTATTACCAAAAATATAAGCCTCACACAGTTCTGGGATGGATGCAGAGAGGGTTTCCAGGCACTTCTCTTTGCAACCTTTATATTTTTCTTTTTTCTTTCTTTTTTTTCCTTCCCCCGCCCTTTTTTTTTCCTTTTCTTTTTTTTTTTCTTAAAAGAAGACGACAACTCGTTGGACTCTATAAATAAAGTGGAGATAGTCCTGTGGAAAGGGAGAGGGGCCTGCACCCCTTGCTGGCAGGCGGCTGCAGTTCCTCCCATCTCGTCCGTGCCCTATTTGCACACAAACTGGTCCACGATCTCTGTGCACAGCTTGCATTTCACGTAGCAGCACCAGTGGAACTTGCAGTGGCAGCGCTCTCGCTGCACCGTCTTGAACTGGTCGTAGCCCCGGCCGCAGCACATGAGTTCACAGCCGTCCATGCCCTCTGAGGTCTTATTGCACAGGCGGCCCTGGGTGCCCAGGGAGCCGGTGCTCTCGTTGCGCACGCAGTAGTCGGGGCTGGGGTCGATGTACACCAGGTCGTGGATGGTGGGGGCATTGAAGCGGCTGTTCACCTGCACCAGCTTCCCCCGGCTGTTGAGCTTCATGGCGGCGGCGCTGTCGTATTTCTCCTTCAGGGCGTCGCCCACCTTGCGGAAATCGGCGAGCTGCAGCCAGCAGGTCTTCAGGCTGCAGGAGCCAGAGACGCCGTGGCACTTGCAGGCCACGTCAGCCAGGTTGTACACTGTCTGCAGGAGTCGGGGAGAGAAGGAAAAACCATGATGAAAGACTAGCATGGCTGTGAGAGCATTTATACCCCTCACCTCCTGCCCTCTGTGATGCTCCCACTGGCCCCTCCACAGTATTCACCTTAGCATCCTCTCCCCTCCTCCAATACAGTGGGAAGGACAAGTCAGCCGACACACACATGCACCCCCAGCACCCCAAAGAGCCAGGAGGAGGAGGAGGAGAGAGTCTCACCAGCCTCTCCCCTCAACAGGGACAGCCACAACAGCACACACAGCCCAGACAGCAGCATCACTCAGGCTGCGCTCAAATTTTAGGAATTTGCTCTCACGCCAGCAAAGGATTTTGCTGTTTCATTGAGAAATGTAAAACATCCCCTTATTTTCTATCTGAGTTACTCTCCCTATTGATCTCTGCTTGAGGCTGCAATTAGGGAAAGAGTTAAGATTCCTCTTGCTCCTGGCTCAGCTGCAGCTGATTGTCTACTCTTGGCTCGGCATCCTCCTCCTATCCCAAATACTGCTCTGGAAGAGAGACTTCATCCAAGAAGAAACCCCCAAACACCTATGGGTGGGAGTCAGAGCTACATAGCAATATCCTCTTTACAAAGCTTTGGCAGGGAAACCTCAGTCATTTGCCCTGTACAAATAAAATAAGAGTCAGTGTTGACACTGCCCCAAAAATCCTGGGGTCTGACACATTAGATGATACTGTAGACAACTTCCACCCAGCAGTTACAGAGTCTTAACGCTGCCAAATGGCACTGCAAAGATGAGGCTGAGGAGGGAAAGAACTCCCAAGTCTCTGTAAGCAACTGTGAAAGTGTCATTTTTCTTCTTGCTAATAGTAATTGGCCTGTCCATTGCTGATTTCAGACACCCTCCTCTTACATTTAAATACTATTAATTTTCAATTATCTTTCATCCTTCTTCACCTTAGAACACAAGTGTAAAGTCTCCAGCCGAGTATTGCTGGCACTTCAAGCTCTAGGAAAATAATGATTTTGGCTCTTCATATTCAGACTATTAAAAAAAATAAAAGTTTACACCCATTCATTTAAAGCATTTTTGAGATTAAAGAACCCATGAAGACATGTTCAACCACAGAAGACCATGTTTTCTAATAGCACAGAGAAGCTTTTCACATCCTCTTAAACCAGGGAAAGAAAAAAAGTCAGAACAATCCTGTGGCACGATTCCAGCCTGGGAAGCCCAGCACATCCCTCTTCCTTCCAACACACACTGTCCTGGTTGGAAATACCAACTAATAAAATTCTGTTCTACTGAGAATCCACAGCGAGCAGGGCACTTTTCACGAAACAATACAGAGGGAAACACAACACGCTTTGGTCCCAGCCTCCCCCATGAGGAAAGCAACAGGACTGTCAGACAACCAGAAGCAACACCAACTCACCCCACCCACCCACCCACCCCCTGTATTTGCCGTTTTCTTGTTTGGTGCATCAAAACAAAGACAAGCCATGGCGGCTGCTCTGTGCCCCGCTGAGCCACGTTCTGCCCAAAAAGAAGGGATGAGGAGGAGCGTGGAGGGACACTCACTCTTCTGCCGGCCTCGTTGTTGTGCAGGTTCATCATGATGCGGGCGCTCTCGTAGGAGCCTCGCTGGTAAACTCGCTCGCGCTCCCGGGCATCCACAAACTCCTTGGCGAAGCGATAGCCGTACTCGATGTTGTCCCCGCAGCCGCCCCACAGCCAGTCCCGGGGCAAGTCCTTGGGCCGCGCGGCACGGCTGCAGCCGCAGGAGGACAGCTCGCCCTCCCGGCAGGCACGGCTCATGGCGTTGACCACGCCGGCCGCGCTCACCGCGTAGGTGAACGCCGTCTCCCGGCTGCCTGCACAGAGACACAAGCGGGGTTAGGGGACAGCCAGCACGCCCGGCCCGCTGAGGGGCCAGGAGGACAAAGGCTCTCCAGAGCCACCAAGTTCACTTGCATGCTAAAAGGTGGAGTAACCCTGACCCACGCTGCCCAAAACGTCCTCACTATGAAAGAAGTGAGCAAAACCAAGCCATGTGAGCACACACAGAGTTTGTCACGAGCAGAAATCACTTCTCATTCATGGTGGTGAATGCTTGGATGAAAGAGCAGAATGGAGGTGGGTCAGGACCATGAGGCCAGAGAGGCCAAAGCAGCCATGCCTGCATGTGAGGGGAGGGAAGGGCAACAGGCTTCCTGTCCTTTAGAAGAAAGAGATGTTAAATACAACTTTTAAAAGTCTGGTTCTTAAATTACTACTTCTCAAACATGATTGATGCACTTCACCCACTTGTTCCAATTTATTTAAAGTTCAAGCATTTTACAAAGGTCTCCTGGTATCAAAAGAAACGTGCAGCAGAATAACACACAACTTTCCACCCTACACATTAGCCAGACACTTCTGGAGGAGAGTATTTAAAACTAACAACAACCTGGGCTGGTTATTATCCACCACTCCAGCTCCTGCAAACATGGCAAGGGAGCTCATGGACAATCATCTTTACAAATTACAGGGAAGAAAAAACCCTTGGCCCAAGGTGGCCTTGAAGGTTTTCTCCTGCATCTGGTGCCCTTAAATGGAAATGGAAAACCTCAAGTTTCCAACTTTCGTTAAGAAAAACTTACAATACCCATAATGTAAGACATGGGCACATACCATCCTATTGACAGTGTCTGATCCCACCTCATTTAGATTCTGACTTCCCCAATCACTTTTCCAAGGTTGCCACAAGTTCTGAGTACAACTAGCAAAGCTTTCAGACAAACAAACACAAAACTTGCACCAGAGAACAACACTTGAAGTTTGTTTTTCCCCTTAAGAGACAGCATCCCAATGAGTCTTTTCCAAGAAAGATTCTCAGACTGACTAAGAATAGACTAAATATTTTTTTCTGTTTATATGAGTTAAGTTTTATTCCTTATCTTTAGTCTAATCAATAGATTAAGCTAGCTTTTAATCTTGATTTTACATGTTTTTTCTTAGGGAACAGCGTGGGCCTTTGTAAAATTAGGACTTTCAGAGGCCATGTTTTGGGCAAGTCATGTATATTTAGACAGCAACATTTTTAGGCAAAATCTCTTTGTACAAGACGTATCATGACAGGTCAAATCTAATAGGAGCTTTCAAGCACTTCTGAAACATAAATAATTTGAAGTCTGGTTCATATTTAACATCAAGATGACACCACGATCAGAGCAGCTTTGTTAATATAACAGCTGTCATCCACTGGAATAATTTTAGTAATAGATGCTGGGTTTAAATGGGAAAAATCAGAAATCTTACGTTAGGAAAGATGAGACTTAAGGAAGATGAGAAGCACTTTGCTACCTAACTTACTATTGTCTGTACTCACAGACACCTGCTCTTGGAAGTATTTACATGAACTGTGGGTATAAAGGGTTACAGGAGTAGCCTTTTCAGTTAAAAAAACATTGGCCTTATGTGGTGACTTAGGCCTCACACGTACTGCAAACTATAGCAGGGGGAACCTCATACAGATTTTAATGTTCCCATTTGCTCTGCAACACACATTTTTGGATTAATTCCTTAAGCAAAATTTCCACTATATTGAGAGGAAAGAAACATGGTCTGCTTTGGACCACAGGACTTGCCTCTTTGTTCCATTTTTGTTCTTTTCCATGTTTAGTTAGCTCATGCTTTCACATGGTTAACTCTGCTGCTTATTGCGGGATTTAAACTTATAAAGCTGACTATTTTTGACTAGTTTTCATTATTATCCTGGAATAAATTTTAAAGACCTTACTCTTAGTGGGAAGGAGAAGGAAAGGCTTGGGTACAGGAAAGACAGTTGCCCTGCAAGTTCCCTCCTTGGACATTTAAGCAAATTATAAAATAGCATCAGCTGCTGAAGCACACTTCAAGCCAACACTGCCTCAAGTCATTGACCCCAGGAACACATTAAGAGTGATGGTTCCACACGGATGAGTTACTCTGAGTTTTAGGGTTTTTTTTCTTTTTTTTTTACAGCCTTTAGGCACAACTGTGCTTTCCTTCACTGTCAAACATATCTGTCTTTTCCCACAGTCCAGGATTTCTCTCTATTGTAGCCATGGCAAGCAAACACACATTCCAAACACGTTCAAGTCCCCTCTCTCCCATATATATAAAACATAGAAATGGAACTGTTCAATATACACACACTGTAGGAAGCCACCCACAGAGCAAGGCGCTGAGCTTTACACTTGATCTGAATAAGTCTGCAAGAACAGAACCTTTTTTTTTTTTTTTATACCTGAACATAAGATACAAAATGTTCTTTGTCTTGCATTTTAAAAGCATTCAACATCAAGCTGAAGGCAGAACAAACTGGACCCCAACCACACGGAGCTGTTGGGGGAGGATCCAGTGATTTTGTTTCCTGTTAGCACTCAGCTGTGTGTGCAAAGCCCATGTGCAGCCTGCACAGGGCTGGCCACAAAGCCAGGAGAGGGGGCAAAGTGGGGAAGGCAGCAAGCACCGTGGCCTGACCTGGGAACCAGCACCCAAGGGGAGCAGTGCAGAACACAGGCCCTAAAATTTTACAGTTCAATAAGCCACAGAGCAAGTTTCCAAACCCAACGGCAGGTTTATTTGTACAGCTTTAGCTAACTGCAGGGTAAATCCTGGAAGAAAGACTGTCCATTGACACACGGGGCCGTGGCTGTGCCGGCGGGCAGTGCCGTGCCCGGGAACTCTCTGGGGCACAACCAAGGGCACATGGCAAAATCTCCCAAACAATGTGCACTCAGAGCCTGCACCTCCTGCACTGCAGGGAGCAAGGGGCATCTGACAGCCCATCACACAGGCCATGGCAGGCTGAACTCAATGGAATCAGGCTCTGAAAGTGTCCACTTTTCCTTCCATGCAGAGGAACACCAACTGGTCCTAACAGCATTTCAGCGTGAAATACTACAACTGTTACACCACCTTCCTTGCTCTCAGTGAATACACTCTTCATGCTCTAACTCCTGAATATGGCTATTAACCTTGCTTCCATCTGCAATTAGAGTAAGTGGCTTAATTACATGATGAATTGCTGTGTAGACATCAGCTAATACAGTCATATCCAGCAAAAGGGTGCGGCAAAGTTATTTAACTTGAAAGGAACCACCTTTACATAGATCTGTCATACTTGGGGAGGGCAGAAACATTGATTCCAGAGACAGACACCACAAACCATGGGCCCCATCCTGTACACTGCTTCACACCAGCAGTCCCCCTGAGCTAATTTTCACTTGCTTGGATAATAAATAAGGGCTGAAGGATGAAGGCCTAAATTTTAAACAGATTAATTTTCTGACATTTGTTAGATTACTAGAACAGAGAGGTGTACAGAAAAAGCTTGCTTTCATGTTACATGTGTTTTAAGACTCTTGCTTGAGTAAGCTTAAAAAACCCCCTTGATGGGGGATTAATACTGTGCTTCAAAAAGCCTAGGGAAGGTTGTTTATCTAAAATCAAATGTTCCAATTCAGTACTTTTATGCAATAGAATTTTTTTCTATTTGTCTAACAATCTCCAAATAAAAACTTCTTTTAACAAGAACTGAGACCAAATGTGAATTGATGTATTCCTTCAACTTTAACTGGAGTCAGCCCATTTACAGACAAACCTAGACTGAGACCGATTTTAAAACTTTTTCTTTTGTCAAAGCAGGACAGAAAAACACTGACATAAAAGCTTTACTTTACAACTCCAACTAAAAAGCAGTGCTGCATTTGCCAGGGTACTGCTCACTACTTAAAAGATCACAACTGCCACCCAGAAAAATAAATGTTTTTCAGTTGATTACACAAAATCAGCAGTCTGATTTGGGAAAGTCACAGGAAGGTTTCACCAAGGACCCAGTTCAACAGCACTGGTTAAAATTTTGCCAAGGACTTTAAAATACTATAAGGTCCCTAAATGCCAGGGAAGGCAGGCAGCACATGAGCACTGGAGAAGGCCATTTCAAAGAGGATCTGATAGGGAAAGGGTAGGGTGTCCACCAAATTGTGATAAGATGTTAAACAAGAATCTGTCTCTTACCAGCAATGTGATTCCATTAAATGGGAGTTATAAGGACAATCACACATTTTGCCATGATAGAACTGATTTCATGAAAACTACCCCGCTACAGTACTATAAAAATAAATCTGTTTTCCTTAAAAAGAGGGAGAAAAAATTACCAGATCTGGAAATAAGCAAGGAGGAATTGCCTATAAACACTAATCGACAGAGCAGCAATTTTCAGTTAACCTCTGGACCAAGAGCGATTTATTATCCAGCTGCTAACTTTGGAACTAGACATGGACATCTTTAATTTTACAGGACGCTGCTGGTTTTAATTCTTGTAGGTTGCCTTCGTTTTGTCTCAGGTTTTCTAAAAAAGAGATTTCAGGGCCTCATTTTCCTTTCTCCCCTATTCCCATATGCAAATATATATTCCTACTTTGATTTCCAAGACACATGGCTGGACAGTGGTGGGAAATCACCTCCGGCTAAAAATAATCCAACTCCTTTGCCAACTTTTAGAAACACTTGATTGTATACAGTACTCAGTAAGAACCTGGCAAGAGATTCAAGTGCAGAACAGTGTGTGCCATACATATCCTTAGACAAGAGTTTAATCATAAAGATGTTGCTTCCTACCTATCTGCATGACTCTGCCAAAAACAGAGTTGTTGTCCACAGTGCTGCAATTCCATCTTCTGTGTCTGAATTGATACTGGCACTCCTTAATGCCCGTCTTTGCACCCTCTCCAATGAACTGCATGTGGTCCTGATACAATTGGCAGAGTTTCTTCTGTCCTTGGGAAAGCCCTGCTAGCTGGCTACATAGTGGCTGGGCTCCTATAATATACACCTCTGACATCTGAACAGGGTTCATGGGGTTCATGGGGTTCATCCCTAAAGACCTGCATAAAGAAAGATTTGCATTAATAAACAGAAGACTTCAAAATAAAAAAAAAATATTTTTTTTAAAAAAAAAATCTATAAATCACAGACAGAACTGTATCATACATGAGTATACAACTCCTGCTTGTGCTAACAAGTGAGGAAAAACCCCAAAGACTTAAATATGAAACTTTTGTTTTAAGGACAGGACAGAAGTCATTAGTTTCCATCCATGTGGTTATCACCATACATTGTGTTGACTGAAGCACTACACAGACTTGGAAGACTTGCATCTAGGCAGTCTTTTAGCAGCTTAAACTGACATAGTAAAAATAACAGAAACTCCAAACAATTGCAAGGCCAGGAAAATAAATAAAGCAAAAATGAAAAAAGCTCTCCAAAGCCCAATTTGTCTCAACACATATTTTATATTTAAGTCTGGGTTTTTCAATCTGATCTATAAACAAGTAGGGAAATCTTTAGCAAGCCAGAAGTTAGAAACTTGCTACAGACTACTTCTAGCTTCTTCCGAATGACAACACAAAAACATACAGGCAAGTATATTCACGCTAAACAAAATCAACTTTGTTTCCTTAAAGTGCTCTTCACATGGTACATTTCAATTAAAAAGTGGCCATTAATCCAAAAGGCATCACAGGAAACAGCAGAGAAACACCTATTTCAAGAACTCTCAACATGGTACATACACAGATAATTTGCCAAAGCAGGAATTTAAATGTACTTCTTTGTAATGAAATATATTTGTAAACAGTTCAGTTGCAGAAAACTTCAAACCGAAACTTTAAGTTTTTCCTTGCAAATCAGCATTTTCTCTTATACATGCAAAACTTCTAACCTAAGGGAGTTGAAATGTCCCTTTTAAAGGAGAAACAATTATAGTTATTTAAAGATGATAAAATTCATAGAGAATCTATCATACAGCATTTCTAAAAACCGTATTTGATAAGACGAGACGTTGCACATTTACCCTTATTTGACAGACCCGTTCCTTTTCCTACACAACATATCCCAACCAGCGCACTTCTCCCCTGCTGCCTTGCTCCTGCCGCACTCCCGCAGAAACAAAGTACAGAAGAAGCACAGAGACATTGAAGCGAGCAAATCGTGACACCCCCTTGCAAAACCAAGCCGATACTAGATGCTTACCACCAAGAGCTGGCTTCTATTACAACCTGGGTAAAAGAGGAGAAAACGGCCAGAGCCACTACGAGGTACTGAGAAGCCATTGTACTGCCAACTGTCCCCACAGCACCTCCGTGGATTAATACTGCACTGGATTTCTAGAGGGGGGAGAAAAAGGATCAGATTGTTTATTGCTTCTCAGACCATTTTCGAGCATTCAAGTTTAAACAACGGAAGTCTCCGGGCCCCTTTTAACTTGACTCTGACTCGCCGGCCCTTCTCCCCGCCGAGGCTCTGGTGCCAGACACAGGCACGTCGCGGCTCCCGCTCCACCGGGCAGAACTCACCCCCGCACCCCCCACCCCCCCGCGGACACCGCCTTCCCGGGCGCCCGCCCGTCCCTCTGCCCCGGCCCCGCCGCTCCCGCACCCCGCCCGCCACGGGACGGGACGGGACCAGGCGGAACAGCTGCTCCGCACACGGGACCCCATCCCCGCTGCCCCGGGGCTACAGCGACCCGCGGGCCCCGGGCCGGGCATTACCCCATCGCTGCCCGCGCCGGGGACACGAAGGGCTCACGGCTGGCTAAAGGCGGCTTCAGGTTTGCAAAGCGAGCCCGAGAGGGAAGGGGGGCCGGTGCCTCGAGGGGTCGGTTCCGCGGGGTGCCCGAGGGCTCCCGCCCGGGGACGATGCGGCCGATCCTTGCCCTTCCCCGCCGTCCCCTAAAACATCTCGGCGCAGCCTCGGGGCTCCCGCCCCCCGTGATCGCCGAGGCAGCCCCGAGCTCCGCGCTGGCACCGCGGTGACTGCCCCGACGGCAGCCCCAGGATCGGTACCGTCCCGGGGAGGTACCAGGAGCGACAAGGAGCGGCTCCGCGTCCCGACCCGGACGCTGCAACAACCGGGCTGCCGCCTTGGAAGTCAAACGCTTCCCCCGACAGGTCCCGCGATCACCGTCTGGTCCTCACACGGGACTCTCTCACTCGCTCCCCAGAGCCATTCCCGGGGTTTATTTCCCCACCCATCGGAAGGAAAAAAAAAAAAAAAAGAAAAGAAAAAAAAGAAGAAAAAAAAAAGGACATTTCGACACTTGGGGGCTCCCTATTCCCTATTCATTCTCCAAAGGCCCTTAACGCTGAATTGAAGGTGTTCTTAATTCTAATTTATTTCTGTTTGCGAAGGGCCGGGAGGAACGGAGCGCTGGCAGCGGGGCCGGACACGGAACCTGCCCGGGCACACGCGGGGAAGCTGCCGCAGCGTGGAGACCCCCGTGCGCCGCTCCCCGACACTGCGCCGGGGACGCAGCCCGGGGGCGAACCCTCGCCGCGCCGTGCGGGTTAAACATCCCCTGCCCAGGGGAGCTGAGCCCCCCCAACTCCCCACTGCTGGGGGTGGGTAAACGGGGGCCGGTCTCCTGCAGCAGGAAGAGCCCGCCCGCCTCAGAGGGGCTCAGTCCCGGCAAAGGTGCGAACACCGAGGGCTTAGTAAGCGAGGGACGAGGCGAAGCCAGGTGTGCGCGGGGCAAGCCGCGACACCCAGCAGCGCACAACGCGCCGGGCTTTTTTCATCTGTTACTTCTTAAAATAATGACAGTAACAAAGAAGCGCCGTGAAACTGCCCGAACCCTGAGGAGGTCGGAGACGCCGGTGCCCATGCGGGACGCCAACAGCTGTGCAGCCGCCCGGGCCAGCAGTCCGGCGGGGCGGGCGGCCGCGGAGGGAGGCGGTGACCGGGACAGCACCGCGAGTGGGGCGCTGCCCCGCTGCAAGACCCGGTCGGCGGGGCCAAAGGCCACGGCCCCGTTCAAAAGCCCCGGTGCCCCCCCGAGCTTGGCCGTCGCTGCGCCGGAGCCCCCAGCCCCGCCGCGGCGCCCCGGGGAGCGGTGGCGGCCCGCTCCCAACAGGGGGCAGCCGCGCTCGCCGCAGCCGCGGGAGGCGGCGGGGCCGGGCGGCTCTGCCCTTCCGACGGCACCTCCCGCGCCCCATCCCCGCTGCCATCGCCCTCCTCGGCTGCGGACACTGCGCCGAGCTGCGAGGCGGAGGACGCACCTGCGCCCGGGGCCGCGGACGGGCCCGGCCCCTGCAGCCCGGCTCTTCCGCACGCAGCAGCTGACAAGGTGCCACCAGAAACAACACCAAAAAAAAAAAAAAAAAGGCAACAGTAAAAAAAAAAGGAAAAAAAAAAAAAAAAGGCAGACTGCCCAGCAGCATGGAGCGCTGGAGATCGGGAGTGTGAGGCACCGTGTTCAACTTTGTAGGGCCGCGGAGACTGGGTTTTGGTATTTAACGCACCCCATGCGGAGCCCGCGCTCCTTGCCGAGATGAAAAGAGAGGCTTTTACAGATCCTGCACCGCGGGATCGCCTCTGATCCTGTTTTACACGGGGTGTCTGGAAAGCCTGCGAAGGCATCTGGTTTTCTAGGAGCACTACCAGCGGGCAGGCGGCATCCAGAGCCCGGCTCCGGGGGGCTGTAAACCGCGGGAAGAGCAGCGGCTCCGCGGGGACCCCCGGCCTCCCCCTGCTCCCCGCTGCGCCTTCACAGCCATTTGGAGGAGCGAGACCACGGCTCACGTTTGCAGGGAAAGGCACTGCTCGGGTCCCGGCCCAGCTCTCCCCACCGGAGGCGCAGAGGGGGTGTTTTCCCGGGGGTGAAGGCACATCGTGTCCTTCCCTCGGCGCCCGGGGACAGCCTCGCTCCTCGGCCCCGCTGAACTCCCCGTGACCCTCCGAGCGCAGCCCATTTACCATACAATTGACAATTAAAAACAAACAAACAACAAAAAGCCAACAGCCTTTCCAACATGGAGTCCTCGCAGCGCCAAGGGGACCCCGGGGAGCCGCGCTCCTCCGCGCTGACCCAGGCGGGACCCGCTGCAGATGCAGAGCGATAATCTCCAGAAACTGAGAATAAAATTAAAGGGGAGGGGGGGGGGGGGGGCCGGGTCCGGGTCCTCCGCTGGCCCCCAGCCAGCTCTCCTTAAAGGTACAGGCCACCATTAGCGCCGACGTTGGGCTCCTCCATAGCGATCCTCCTCGGGAAAGTTTGGGAAGTTTGGAAAGATGTCTTTAAACTCGCGTTAGGAGCCGCTGCCAGAAAGATGCACCGGGACGCGGCGGGCAGAGCGAGCCCAGCAAGTGTCCCTGCGGCGGGCAGCCTTTCTTCGGGGGGAAATTTAAAAGGAGAAGAAAAACCAGAGAATACAAGAGCTTTTCCCAAGTGGGGAGCAGCGCTCTCCGCGGTGGGTGAGAGCAGAGAGGTGGGAGCGCCCGGCGGTAGCCGAGGAGGGGAGGAGAGGCCGCCCCGCGCCGGGGTCCCGTACCCCGCCGAGCGCAGCCCACCCTGCGCGCCCGCGGCCCCTGCGGCGCGGAGCCCCCGCGCCCCGCGCGGACTCACCTCCATCGCGCGGGATCACCGAGCGGGAGCAGGCAAGTAATCCAAGCGGAGCAGGAGGAGAAACGGCGAGACGAAAGTAAAATCCTGGCTCGCGGGAGCCGGGCGGTATCGTCCCGAGCCGCGGCCGGGGGAGCGCGGGGGCCCGCGGAGCTGGCGGGGGGCGGCGGGCGAGCGGCCGCCCTGTCCGGCGCAAACCGAGCGTGTCCGACTGCGGAGCGGGGCACCAATGCAGCCTTCTTTCCAAGGTCCATCAGCAATCGCAGTAATTAGGGCTTTCCACCAGCAGAAGAAGAAGGAGGTAAAAAAAAAAAAAAAAAAAAAAAACCCAAAAAAAAAAACCAAAAAAAAAAAAAAAAAAGCCAACCCAACACACGCACACAGCGCCCGTGGGCGTGATTGTGCGGAAGCAAATAAAAATCTTCACAAGCGGCAGCGAAAGCGCCGCGGGCGACGATCCGTCCCACCAGCCCAGGTGGTGCCGCCGCGGGGCTCCCCGCGCTCCCACCCGGCTCCGCCGGCGCTCGGGCCGCCGACCGCCCCCTCCGCAGCTCGGCGCGGACCGGCCCGCGCGAGGGGGACGATGGAGCCGAGCGGGTGCAGGGCTTCCCCCCTGCCCGCCCCCCTTCACTTGCTTAAAGGCTGGGCGGTGCGGAGCCGGGGGTCCGCCGCTGCAGAGCCATCCCGGGGCCGGCTCCCTCCATTTTACACTGAGAAGAAAAAGCCCAAACAGAAAAAGAAGTTTCTGCACAAGCGGGAAGGGGGAGGGGGGCTGTGCACGCGTGTGTCTGTCTTACGGGGCGACTGATCCTGCAAGGCGAGCAGGGGCAGGGGGAGGGGAGCAGTCCGGGCTTCAGGAGCTGCGGCTCCCCCAATCCATCGGTGCCAGAGGCGCCCAGCGCCGGGGAGCGGGATACGCGGGAGAAGAGCCGGGAGAGCAAGCCGGGGCAGGCGGCGTCGCGGCAGCCGACCCTTCCTACGCGGGGCTCTGCCCCCGCCCGCTGCAGCCGGCCCCGCTCCCCCCGCGTCTCTCCCTCGCTCCTCTTCACCCCGCTGCTTAAAACTGCGAAAGAAAAAAAAAAAAGGAAAAGAAAAAAAAAGTTAGAGAGCCAACGGCAGCTGGAAAACTTTCTCGGCAGCGCATGCGCCCAGGGCCGGCCTATTGCAGACGGGGCTGGATTTTAAAGCTGTACGGCAGCGAGCGGGACCCCGCGCAGCCCCGGGGCGGGCGGCGAGCCCCGGGATCCGTGCGATCCGCGTTCCCGTCCCGTCCGCCACGCTGAGCCCCGCATCACCGGGACGTCCTCGCTGGTCAGGCTCGGCGTGAGGCCCCGTGAAGGCAAACTCTTCCTGCAAAGCAGTGCCCCGTGCGCCCATCCCGGCCGGCGGGGTGCGTGCGGGGATGCATGGCCCCTCCCGCACCGCCGGCTGCCTGTCCTGGGCCGGGAGGGGCGCACATATACAGCCATATACAGCCATGTACACATATATACACACATGTACACACAGATATACCCATTTACGTACGCGGGTTCTGCCGGACCGGCCCCGCGGGGCTCCCCCTCGCACACATGTGCACACAATGTGCGGCGCACGTGGCCGCGCCGAGGGGCTGCCCCAGCATCCCTGCCGGGCGGCTCGGTGACAAGTCCTGCTTGTCGCATGCTCCGAGGCGGGGAGGCGGCCGCGTGTGCCGCCTGCCAAAGGGGTGACCGAGCGAGCTCGACGGCTCGTGTTCCTCCTCCTGCAGCGGTTTTTTGCCGCTGTAAATTTGGCGAGTTTTTTGACAAAACTGTTCGGGTAAAATCAAGTAAGACCCAATGAGAGCTACGGGGGAGTGGGGCTTTGCGGACCCTTTGCGCCTCCAAGCTCTTTCCCCGCTCTGCAACCCTCGGGTTTTTATTGCCGCTCTCCCGTCCCGTGTGCGCCCAAGCACAGGAAATGGGAGCGTTCCCCCAGCCGTGCCATAACTCCGCAGTATTTCCCCTGTATCCGTCTGCATCTATGGGTCCACGGGGGGATGCGGGGGAGGGGGCACATTATCAAAGCAGCCCTGGGAAATCCAACCAGGCTGCGAGAGCAGCTCCGCTATCAATAAATGCATTCACTCCTTCAAAGCCATTCCAGTGCAAATAAAATCCCTTCAGGAGGCCGATGGGGGAAAAGGCACATCCCGGCCGGCCCGAGCTGCTGCCGCTGCCCACCTGCTCCCGAGCCAAGAGCTCGTCGGCCCCGACGGGGCGCTGCCCGCCAGGTAAGCGCAGCCTCCGGCGGCACCAGCGGCGGCCGAACGGGCCGGCTGCCCCCGCCAGGCCCCGATCGCCACGGCCCCCCCTCCGCCCGGGAGGAGTCGCGCTGCAGGGGCCGCCGAGAGGGGCGCGGCGCTGGGGGCCGAGCGGCGGCAGCGCGGGGCGCGGGGCGGTGCGGAACGGGAGCGCATCGGGGCGGCGCGGAGCCCCCTCGGCCCACGGTGGGCAGGGGATCAGCCCAGGACTCTGCGACACCTGAGCGTCCCGGCGGGGTCCGAGGCCGCAGCATCGCTGCCGGCAGGTTTCTTTACTCTCTAGTATCCGAAGAGCCTTTCCATTAGGCATCCTCATTGCCCGGGCTGCTGTTCATTCCTCGGGACGCCTGGTGAGGAATTTATAAATTAGGTGTAGCACCAGGTCCGGGGAGGGGGAAGGAATAAGGGGGCTGTTCGTTCCTTTAAGAAGACCAACCTTAGTTTTATGCCTAGTAAATAATATTTTATTGCCTTTGGTTTACTGTGGCATTTCAATTATCCCCTTTAGGAGTCTGCAAACTGCGTAGGTTAAAGGTCATTTCTCAAATCACTAGAATTAGTAAAGAATAGCAGAAAACTGTAAAAGGGGGAGGAGCCGCACAGTAAAACAAGAAAGATCGCCTGGAATAAACTAATAAAGAGCCCCGAGCTCTTTACCTCTCGCATTTGTATTCCCGAATGATGTTTAGCATCGTGTAATTGCATAATGTCATCGGGCACAAGAAAACACCAAACCCGGGACGATCCACACGGGCAGGGCTGTGAGCGGCAGTTTGGCAAGGGGCGAAGCCAACACCAGATCATTTTCTTTGCCGGGATTCTTAGTCGCTGCTTTTAAAAAGAGAACTGAACAGGGAATTTATAAATCATGGGCAAATTTTCAAGCTATGGCGCATATAAGTGGAAATAAAGGGCAGAAATCCAAACATCCTGCAAGGCTTTAAGAATTTTAATTTCTCCTCACTATTTAAAACAGCTGGGTGAAGCTAGAGGGGGCAGGAGGGAGAAGACAATGTTACAGGCATTCGTGCTGCCCAAGGTTTTGTTTTCCAGGTTTGTCAGTGATGGAGCTCTAAAGGTAACCAGACAGTTGATCTGTCTGGCTTTACTGCCAATGTCAAAGGGTTTTCTGGAGAAAAAAATTAATTCTCAGAGTAATGTCATGAGAAGTGCGACGACATCATTGAATGCCCAAACAGCAGAACCTCCAAAATCAGCACTGCAGGATTTTAGAGATTTAGGTCTGTTACAGCTCTGCAATTCTCTGTAGGACAGAAGTAAATTACTACTGGTCTTTTCGATGTGTTTCTGCTGTTTTTCTGCAGGGTAATGCATTTTAACAAAGGAGTGGTCACATCAAAATCTTGCACGCCTGTGTTCGTTGGAACGTGTGGTGCTGTCTGATTTACATCTTTCCACCTTGGCCAGTGGCAGGGTTTTCATCATGAAGAACCTGTTTGGGAAACAGAACTTGCAAGGAAAGGAGGTGTTTTCCTACGTGTCTTTTTAGCTCATTATGGAATTTGAGTAGGAATGTAGGAATTATGACACATATCACACTGAACCATTGTGAAGGCATTATTACAGTGTATCTGCTTTTTTAGGTGAGGGTCGTACCACAATGCCCATTTGACAGAACAAAGATGTTGTGTCACTTTGAACATGTAACCTACACTCTGCCCACCAGACCATCTACGCCAGGGATGACTTTATTTTAAGCTCCTAGGGATTTAGATGTAACTGCCTTGAAATCCCATATGTACTTTCCTAAGGCTGTTTTCTTTCCCAAAACACGCTGTTGCTTTTTTTCTGCAGACCACCCTGTCATCCAAAACATGGCTAAACTACAAAAGAAATGCCAAAGATGATAATTTTATGCCAAATCTTGCACTAAGTGTTATTTTCCTAATCCTCATCCAGTAGAGGCAAGAAATAGCATGGAAAACTCTCTTTTTAGACAATAATTTTGTATTTCTAGCTTGCCTAAATTCTGAACAGACTTTGACAAGTAAGAGACTAGAAGACAAAGAAAGAAGTATGGATGTGTGTCCATGTATGGATGTACCCCCACCCTGTTCCTTTCGCATCTCTCAAATCCCAAATTCATGATGTTGAAAGAAGCCAGGATATTTGGGAGCAACCATAAACCACTAGAGAGGAAGAAATGAGAGTCTAGATTAGCATTCATCTTTACCAGATGAAGACATATTTTAGATGCAGTGAGATGCAAATAGGAGGCAGCAGGCAAGAGGGAGAAGTTTACATGGCAATGAAGTGTAACAAATTCAGGTGAATACACCAATCTACAAACCTGCAAAGCCTGTAGAAAAAATATACACCACTTTATATTTAAATTGATTATAAGTATACCAATTTGTTATTACTAGTAATGAACTGCATATCAAATAGCCCCCATTTGTCTGCATTATCAGCTGGAGAAAGACAGCTGTGGACTCATTTTTTGTTTTTCATGTGCAAAACACAGGTGGGTTCTTTCCATTCCCTTCTTTTGAGGTCTAATAAACCCCAGTGCCACTGCAGAAACCACAGCCCAGGTATAACACACGTGTTCTGGGTCATGGAGGAAAATTGAAGAGATGAAAAAATAATTTACCAAAAAAAAAAAAAAAAAAGAGTAACTAAAAGCTGCACATCTATTGCAGCATGGGGCTCCACTGCCACGAGCTCAGCCAGGTGGAAGATGGTCAAAAAATGCCCTCTCACAAGAGCAGGAAAGGCTGTGTTTTGGTGCCCCACAGCAATTATTGCTGTTCTAGGAGACTGGTGCCACGGGCAGCAGCTTGTGCCCTGC
Organism: Corvus kubaryi; assembly: GCF_017639235.1. Taxonomy (NCBI): domain Eukaryota; kingdom Metazoa; phylum Chordata; class Aves; order Passeriformes; family Corvidae; genus Corvus; species Corvus kubaryi. The sequence continues at coordinate 4,309,247 of NW_024580659.1, forward strand.
CCTGGCTCTGGCACACTGAGCTCTACTGAGCTAAGGTGCAGGTGCTGATGCCAGTGAAGGTGTCTGAAGGTGTTCAAGGAGGACATGACTCCCCTACAGCCAACAGGACATGGGAAAGCTCTCTGGACCTCTGAAGTTAGACTGTGGTAGGGTTCTGACATTTTTTAGTTTGATCTCTGGAATAGTAAGGTTGTTGAAGGTAACTATCAAAGGGATAAATTTACACTGCTAGAAGAATGTGCTGGTTTGTCTCCTGTCCTTCTGCTCTCTGGGGCATGTGTCCCTCTCCTCACACCTTGTACCTCTGTCTCTGTGTGTGGGTCTTTATCTCGGTGATACCTCACCCATCCACATCTCGGCCATCCCCCTGCTGCCACCATATGTCATTGGAATGTTTCAAGTAGTGAGTCTGGTTTACTTAAAGAACAGTGCTTTTAGAGGAATAATACTTTGCTTTGTTTCCATTAGGACCTTAAAAAAAACGTTTATGGGAGGAAAAATAAACAATCCCACCACCACTCCTTAACAACAGAGTACTTACCCTCTCCTAATGCTACCAGTTCCTTCTTTCACTGAGGCTGAAGGCACCTCCCATAAACTCTGGAGGGCTCTTACATGTTTCTTCTGAGTGCCCTGAACATAACTCTCCCCAATACACACACACAAAGGCACACAGAGACTTCATTTTCCAGAGATGACCAGGCTGGGAGTTTTGTCACACTCACTACAGCCCAGTGCAGTGTCCTGGCTCCTCCCCAGAGAGCTGCAGAATAGGTGGCACATGGCAGCCCATGGCTGCAGAGGGGGTCAGCATGGGAGACAGTGGGGAAAGGACAGCACAAGGCTCTTTTCCACAGCCCATCTGCATCCCTCCTGTGGAACAGCCAGTCCTGCTCTGGCATGCAGGTCTCTGCCTCAGGGCTGTGCTTCAGTTCAGTTCAGTGCAGCTGCAAAGGGCGGGAGGAGCAGCCCAGCAGGAGCTGTAGAGGTGAGGGATCACACTGGGGTCTCTGCTCTTTGAACACACCCCCCTGGACCTTAGGAGGTAGGACCTTAGGAAGCTTCTAAATGCCATTTTCAGCCGGCATATTTTCATGGTGTTGGTGTGATCTGTGCCATACTCATGACCTGCAGGTAACGAGGATTCTCAGGAGATTTTACTGACTGAAAATGAGCAGACCATGAACTGGGAAGAAGAAGAAGAGAGGAAAGTGCTCCACAGACTTTCTATAAGCATGGACCAGTCTGACACCCACTCCTGACATGGTCACAACCATGTGTGGTTGCCTGGGGCCACACCCACTCCTGAATAGCACTCCTTACCTCCGAGAAGATTAGAAGATTAGGCTGGAGTTTATAATTGTAGCAATATTAGATCCTCAGATTCCGCACAGCTCAAGGAGGAATGTGGGTGGATGCTGTTTGAAGCTCTCACCTGAAATATCTCTAAGGATTTCTTTAGTATATGTACACACACATGTCATCAGCAAAGTGTGTTTAAGAGTGAGAGAAGGGATCTTGGTTAGCCCCTATATGACACTTATCTTAGACTACTTAGCTAATTCATCATTTCCTTAGGACTAAAGATATGTCATAACAGCTAAGCCAATGTATATTTGTCCATCACTGCTTAAAGCCAATATCATTCTGAAGATAGCTATTAATCTAGGCACCATGAGTAAAACATCTGATAAATTTAACCCTATCTTTCAAGCTCCATAGTAGTCTGTTAATTGACCTTGATTCTTCCAGTTTATTTAGAATATGGCATTATTTTAAAACTTGTTTTAAAAGATATTTAAGGTTGAGATGAGTTTTGAACTCTTCATTTTAAGTACTTGATTAGGCAAACGTTGTGATTTGTTGCCCTAGTGATATTATTGTCTTTATTTTTTCATGATCAAGGTACTATTTTAGCTCTACATTATTTTCCTCAATTTAAATTAAAAACGTGAAGACTTCTGAAAGTAGCACTGACAGTGTGAATGTTTGCCCACAGTGAAGAACACAAGGATACAACGACAGCACAGACATGGGACCAGGCTGAGGAATATGTACTAAGATTCTGTACAGAACAGGTGAAAAGGGCACGTGGCACTTGGTTCTCCTGCTAAAATCATTAACTTGAAGACTTGCAAATCAGTTTATCGTGAACCACCTCTCATTCTCTTCTGCTCTTTAGAGCCTGTAGGGCGTCCCTTTTTGAGGAGTGACCTGACAAAATATGTTTATAGTAACATCTTGGAAGAAACAAGGACCACAGCAGTGAAAAGTGCATTGTCCTTCCAGGCAGGACCTGGCAACACAGTGATGAGGGCTCCAGCAGTAAGGTCTTCACTGCCCTCCAACCTCTCTGAGTCCTGGTGTCAAAGTCCATAGTCTGTGTGTGTGTGTGACTCTTGTTCTGTTTCTTCATCCAAAGGTAGAGAAACACCCTCAGAGCAGCTCCTGGAGCTGACAGTCCCACGGGGATGGAAGATGATTTTCTGTCCTTTATAATGGTACAGAACACTGCCAGCATTTTTGTCAAGTAGCTGTATTTTTGCTTCTGGGAGAGCGTGACAGGTACTCATTACTGCCCAGTGTGATGGTAATTGCCCAGCCCTGCCTTGCTGGCACCTGTCCTGGTGGAAGCATTTCTTCCACCCAGCCAGTAATAACCTATAATTCAAAGCAGAGTGGTGACTCTGTGATATCACTTTCAACAAAGCAGCCAAGCGAAGGAACAGCTACAGGAGTAGCCACTTAATTGCTTGATAATAGTCATTGCACTTCAGTTTATCTAACAGTCTTTATTACAGGTTGCCAATTTTGCATTTTTTCCTTATTTAGTCAGTTGTTTTGTCAATATTTTCATAAAACACTTCCTTCCAGATTATCTGAGGCTTATAGTGGAATTTACCCAGAACAGAGGTGGATATACTGATTGATCCACTCCTGATTGTAGTGAACTCCAGAGGAAAGCCAAACCTCATTCCTTGCTGTAAGGTTTTATACAGATCATTTATTGCATTTTCATGATCAGTTAGGTGTGTTTCTACAACCGTTTGTTTTTTTGGGGGGGTTTTTTGACAATATGGTATGAAGTTATTGTGGGGGCTGCATTATCATGGGTAAGATATTCTGAGGGTATTTCCATAGAATCTGATAGCATTTCTTCACTATCCCACAACATCAGCTTGCATTCCATAGATTTTCAGTATTTTCTTTGTATTTCTCCTCTGTGTCAAAAAGGTGCCTTAGTTGTAAGTCCCAGCTTGACTCTGTAAAAAGAGCATAGAATATACATTGTAAAAGTCACTGAAATAGTTAAATGTGTGTCACAGCAGGACTTTTTGCCACTAAGAGGGCAGGGCACTCCCCTTCCAAATGCTGGACTTTATACTTGCCATTTGCACTGCAATGCATATTGACAGTCCTGTCCCTGAGACCAGAGCACTTTTGGGGAAAGCACTCCTTGTCTGAAACACAATTTGAGCAGTATTTTATTATACTGTGACCCTGTGAGCATACATTCAGGAGGGACTTCTGGGGTTTATTTCAGCTGATTATGGAACACAGAGCAGAATACAGCCAGTGACCTCTGTAAATGATCACATATTTGACTTTTGGATAAGAGGCCATCTAGTCATAAATGATTTATCTAAAAGATTCTATCTGATCTGAGACTAAGCTTCACCCAGATGCATTAGGAAAGCATGTAACAATCTATAAATTTCACATACTGTAGTACTTTAGAAAATATATTTACGTTCTATATTCTTTACATATATCTGGACTGGATTTTGAAGGCTAGCTCAAAGTAAAATCAGATTTTTGAAATGTTTGTTACAAAGCTCTTCCTAAAAGTCTGGTATTCATTTCAAGATGATATCCTGTATTTAATAAGAATTGTTAATATTGTCTGTGTAGCATAATTACAAAACTGTACTAAGATGTGGCACTCAAAAGAAGTGTCCTTTTCATCTTCATTCCTGTGGTGCAAGTAGGATGTGCATCACATCAAAACTATCTCTTCAACTGCCATTTTGTTTATAACATAGTCTAGGGCAGCGACTTTGAAATGAATATGCAAATAGGAAAAAATTTAGAAAAATAAAAACATCTGATTTTTTAAATTTGTCTCATTCCTCTGGTGCTTGACCTTCCTGGAAATACTGAGCTATCACACATCAAGGCACCATTCCTTTCATACGAATTATTCAATTCAAATACATTTACTTTATTTTCGGACTGCAGTTCAGTATCTGTGTTGGTAGGTAATCTAAATTCCTCTCCAAACTTGCTCTGGTGGCAAGGTCGAACAAACCAGTTACAGAAAATGCCCCTCCAATGCAATTTCTCACTAATCCCTCAGAGTTTAATGAATGTGCATGCATCACAATTTGTATTTGGAATTTCAGAATTGAGAGGGAAAAACAATTGAGCCAAACTAGGCAGGCGAATTCTGAAAAAACATTTCTAAACAACCTCTTTTGATGTTTCCTGGTTTGCCTGATTCCTTGGGACACTGATGATGGCAATGTAATATATATCAAGAAAGTTTTATAAGGTTTTTTTGTATTTCAGTCTCCATTGTGCAAGATGCTGATTATATTCCAATCCCACAGCAATCAAAGGAAGGAGGGCATTTCCTACTGCACAGGACACATGGGTAATCCAAGTCTGAAGTACATGTTTAATTTCAGTCAGTCTTACCTTAGGTGCCTCCTACCTCATGCCAAGTTCTCTGTGCACCCCCAGAGAAGATGGCAAAGCAGCTGAAGAATCACAGGGCTCCTTCATGAAGAAGTTTTCAAAGACTGCATATGGAACTTCTGTGTGAGGGAATTTAGAGCTAAAAAATGTGCAAAGCAGTGCAGGAAGTAGGAAAAGCAGTCCTGTACACCCCTATGGCTGCAGTGGAGAAGAGCAAACAGAACAGCAGCAATGCATAAACATTGTAAGCCCAATCTTTCCCTGTGGTCTATGTAGAGAACAGATGTGGACAAGGATTGCTGTGAAAAGGTACCAGTATGACCACGAGCATTCACATTAACCCAAATGCATTTATAATTGATTTCAGGCTCTAAGTCCTGTAAAAATTTGCTCACATGAGTAGCTGTATTCTTCTATAAGCTATCTGGCCAATTATAGCCCCAAATGCCAAGCACTGATATCCCTCACTCGCTGGAGAAGGACTGAGAGTAATTCCTTCTGATTTCAGTAGCGTGGGAACAAGGTCCTTCCCCTGCTTCCTGATTTTAAACTTGTAACCTGTTTCACAGACACTACTGAATATAATAACATTTATAGTCAGATTAGTAAATGGTTCTCTATGTTTTAGCAGAATAACTATATCCAGTCTGCTATGCTTCACAGAGAAGGAAGATTGTAAGACATTTCAGTTAATTTAGCTGTGAATTGCATTAACTGATGGTAACCTTGAAGAAAAATTAAGAATATCTGTAAAATAATCAGGTCTGAGGAAGAGGCTTCCTCTGAAATATTAATTTTCTTTTAACCAAGAAAAAAATTCTTATCATATGAGCTGGACAGGTCTTTTCCTGTAGTTTTCAGACTGATGTTTTATTGACCAAACTCCTTGCTTTAGACTTGAGCTCATGTTCTCTGAGGAAGTACAAGTGGTAATTATGCAAGTCTTTCCTTCCCTGTCATGGGCAACATTCACAAGGGAGATTTACAACCTTCAGCTTTCAGATACGGAGACTGGTTGTTTAACTTCAGAGAGAACAACTCTGACATGGTGAATGGCATCAGAATTGGAACAAATCCTCTAGAAACTGGCTACATGGACAGTCCTGGGAGTTAATAATTATGGTGGGGGGTTTTGCCTCTTCTTTCTCCTGTAATAACCCCAGCTGCAAGATTGCTCAGAATTTAATTTGTTTTAGAAAACAGAGTCCTAAATAAAATGCGTCTTACTCCTCTAGGCCATAGCAAATCTACCTTTAGCAATAGCAAACTAACCAATGGACTGAATGATATTTAATAAATCGTAACAAATTCAATGAGACAAGTGATCATAATGTAAAGACACTATAATGAAAGATTGGTTAAGAGCTGGTAGGAGTTGAGTGCTGGCCTAGATACACAGTCAGGACAACTACAGACAAAATACATCGTAAATGAACTTCAGTAACAAGACCTGAGATGTATTTTCTTATCACAAAGCATTCAAAAACTCAGGCAGTCTGTTCATCTGACTTACATTTAGCTGAAATTTTGATATATAGAGGAAACAGTTTGGCCCCGTGCTCCTGTAAATGTACACATTTGCTTCAGAAAGAAGAAAGTGGGTTGCAATCAGAAATTTACTTTTAATCAATGGTCTTTCATTTCACTCCAGTAAAGTTTGGATTAGCCCCTTAATGCACATGCTTATCATGACTGACAACAGTCCTGCCTTCACACGTTTGGTTGATCTAAGCCTGGAGAAGGTGCAGAGGGCAGGAGAGCTGCGCAAGGAATACGGCTGGTCTGTAATGGCTGCATTTTTGTGACCCTTTGTGGATTGTAATAAGGATCTTTTTATTAAAACAAAACAAAACTGCAAGAGCTCGGGGGCAGATCTGTGTTCTCTTTTGGCCTGTGTTAACCTCTAACCAAAATCTGGCCATTAAAAAAAAAAATGTACTTCAGCTGTTTTTCTTTATTTTTGGAAGTTTAAAATGAAATATAAAGCCCATAATAAAATGCGTATGAGGACACAAATCGATAGACATGAGAACTATGTTAAGAACTATGCAACCATAGAGGTCTTCATTAACAAGGGTGTTCTCCTCGTGAAATTCAGAAGATGCTCTTATTCACTTGTATGCATGTTGCTGTTTGTGTCATTATTTATTTCTATGGTAACTGAAACAGTAAAGACAGCAATATCAGACAACAGTAATCAAGAAAAAAAACCAACCTCATTGCAAAAGGAGACAACTAAGAGCCAAAACAGAGGTGTTTAGATGATGGTGTAATTTGCTATAATAACTGTTTAACCACATATTTGGCAAGCCCTGGATAACTCACTCATGAGTAATGCATTTGTCCAAATTACATTCAAATAAAAAGTAGTTACCATGCTCCATTATCATGTGTTCTGCACAGACATTTCCTCCCTATCGCTTTTCCCACGGCAAGAAGGCTTCTCACCGAACCCAGGTTAGCTGTGGATTGGTGCTGATTTCTCCTGTGCAGCCTCTGTGAAGCTGGTTAGGTGCTCTGGAGCCACATATCATCAGTCCACTGCTATCTGGAGCTATCTCACTTCCTTCTGCAGCCTCCCACTCGCCTCTTCCCTGTCTGCTCCATCTGGAGGGAGCTTGGCTGCTCTCCTCCAGCCCCAGCTCCCCGAGTGCACGGCAGCTGCAGCTGCCAGAACATCTGCTGTCTCCTGGCCTCGCTGGGGTGAGGACCAAAAGCACGGCCTTTTTAAAGTTGGACACTCGCCTCCATTTGAAACTGGAGGAGTTCAAAGTTCTTCTGTTTGTCCTGAGACTTGCAGGACTGTCTGTAACACAGACAGTTACTGTCTGTAACACAGACAGTAAGTCTTACAGACTTACAGACTGTCTGTAACACAAATTCGAGTGCACGTTTCAAAGGGATACAGTGCATTGTCTTTAGGATGCACTGGCCTTGCGCCTGCTCTTCCCCTGCATCTGTGGAGATTTGGGGTTAGAACAGTCTCATTCTGAAGGAAGAGTAATTTTCAAGAGTAAGGAGTGGAAGGAATGCAAACCCAAACAAAATTAGTCCTTGATTCTGCAACTGCATCCATCAGACGTGGGCTTCTACTGCACCAGTGCCTCCAGCCTCATACAAAAGCTGAAACTATGTGCCCTGGGCTATTCCCAATGAAGGCAGAGGTCACCTCTTGTCTGAAAAGGTGCATTTGAAAAAGAGATATCTTATTTGGAAAGTTACAAGCATGAAATAACATCACTGTAATCTCACTGGAGGAAAATCTGCACAGCAGCCCCCATGAGCTATACTTTTGATGTGTGGGTCAAATCATGCCCTGGCGATGTGCAGAGCTCCCACTGACTTCATAATGGGAAATGTATGACTTATTTAGAGCTGACTTGGCTTTATTTAGAATGATTTAATACTTTGGTTATTAAAAGTTTTGTGGTTTGGAGAAGCAATATCAACAGGTGACCCACGCTCTTCTTTGCCACTCTGTTCTGTACTTTCTGACAGGTTTCTGCACGGGGCAGGACCCAGGGTGTGTTGGTTAGTGAGGCTCTTCCAGGACCAAATCCTGAACCTCGAGCACAGTGTGAACAACCTGGGATGCAGCTGGAGTTCAGCTTTATCCAACTCGTGCTGGCATGAAGCTGTTCGGGACTCTCAAAATGTGTCTAAACTGACACGTTGGCTTGAAATGCAAGCTGACACAGCTTCATCCCCTGAGCATCCCCCACTGCTTGTACTTCTGCTTGCTCAAACCTTGAGCTACTCTGGCTCAAGTCTGGAGTGAACAAACAGGCTCTCTGAGGAGGAAACCTCAAGCTCAGAAGAGCTTGATCCTTAATCAGGCCCTCTCAGAGCTGGAGGAGCCCTTGACTGCATGAACCCAAACTTCAACATTAGGCGAGATGTTTCTGCACCCAGAGTTGCCCTCTGGGGAGCTCCTCACCCCTGTGGCACCCACAGACACAAACATGCTGGTCCTGCCCCTCCCCTGGGGCCCCCACAGCTGCTTTTTACAGAGAAAAGATCACTACTGAAAACCATCTTACAGAAAATGGGGCTTAAGGGCCTCTCCCAGTTCCCCCAAATCCATTATGGTCCCTTCTAGGCCCTTGGTGAGACACATTGGCACGTACTGTCCCTGTCACCACGTGGGGAAGCAGGAGCTGCTTTAAAAGCAGGAAGTGGTCAATACTGAAAAGAGAATCAAAAATGTGTCTCCAGTGGGATGAGCGGCCCCCTAATACAAACACCAACTGAACACAGAACAAGCTGCTCCGAATAATTGTGCAGGTTTGGAAAGAAGGTAGAAGCTACTGCTACTCGATTTATACCATTGCAGCTCAAAGCTAAGTAGGCATAAATAGAATACACAATAAATGTATATTTAGCTGTAGTTAAAAGTGAAACTTAATATCCTATGTTAGTGCATAGTACTCTCTTACGAAGAAAACTAATTTATAGGTAAAGAAACAGAGCTTAAAACTAAGAGACTGTGTGGTTTTAAATAAGCTGAGTAAAATGCATACTTACTTGCCTTTTATTCTCCTGCTGTGTGTGCCCTGAGCTGGTCCAGGGAGTTCTATGAGGTAAGAAATTCCTGGTCAACAAAAGTTCCTTTTCTAAAAAAAGTGAACATAATGGAAACGGGGAACCACTTACCAGGCAGCTGAAAAAGGAGCTGACTGTGCAGAGAATTTCACACCTTATGGCTTTTGGTCAGTAAAGTACATAAACAAAATGTAATTTTCTATGCAATTACACAGGGTCACACAAGAATATTATGTTTTAGAAACCCACTCAAAAGCATATTGCTCTCTAAGAGCCCAATCCAGAAAATGGTTCCTCACTTTAGTAAAGCTACTTGTAAGCTTTTCTGGGAGTGGGGCCTACGAGACATTTTCCTTTTTATGCTTTCTTAAACAGTTTATGTGATAGTAACAACAGGAAGATAAATTACTTTGAATGGTAGCAATTAGAGAAATAAGGAGTGTGATAGATTTACCATGTGGAAAACATCTCTCACACATTTTCCTACAGTCATTAAACCTGCTTTTAATGACACAACACTGATTTCAGAAAGAAACAAAGTTTATTTGATGAAAATAAACAAGCTGATCAACACTAAATACTTCCCATACACATGATAACAATGTTATGAACTCTAAATACCTTGGTACTTTACACTTCTACAAGACATTAAATTACAATGACTGTCTAATACATGCCCACTGGTAATTTCTAGGAATTCCTTAGTTTCATATCAATGTCCTTAACCATATATCAATATCACAATCCAGAACATGCCACTCACTTGAAAAAATTATTACAAGAAGCACTATCAAATGAGGATCTAAGGTAAATAGGGGATACTGACCCATTGTTGCAGAACATCACATTCAAACGTCACCCTACACACACAAAAGAAACATTGCGGATATAGTTGGTGTCAACACATCTGAGGTCTTTTCATAAACACTGTTTAAAAAGTAAATTGAAACCCACTTTCAAATGAAAGTCAATGCTCAGGTACGTGCATACTGGATACACAAAATTCATTAAATACAAAATTCATACTGTACATTTAAATGAAAGAAAGAATGTGCAGTACAAGACTGATCTCACATTAAAATAATAACCATTATCTTAAATGTTAAGCAAAAGTTGGTTTACTTCATTACACTTAAAGGGGGGGGGGAAAGAAAATCTACCAAACATTGCTCAAATAAAATATTTCCCAACATCACAGTGTTTATTGTAAACCCCGAGATTCTATTTTAGTATATGAAAAGATTTTCTCCAAACATCATGGACTATCACATGACATGAAAAGGAGGGAAAAAAAAAAAAACAAAAAAACAACCCAAAACAAAACCCAAAGCAAGAAAGAAAAAATCAATGTTAGACAAAATTTTCCTCTTTAGGGGCTAACTTTTAGGCCCTGATAAAAGTTTAGATCAATACTCATACCAACATGAGTGGAGCAAAAATGCCCCTAAAATAATACCTGTGACAAAATTGGCACATACATATAAATATCTAACTATACAGCTTTGTATCTGTGACCCTATTTTCCCCCTAGTTTATATCCTACTTCAAGTATTCGGTTGCAGAGTTAAGGTAAAGACCTGATTGTAAGAGACACAGACGATTGTCCCCTACTGCGACAACAAATTTGTCGTGAGAAACCAGTTTTGTTGTCTGAGTTTCCAAGTGCAACATTTGTCATATGTGCTAAATATACTCCCAAAAGCTTTGCTGTTTCAAAAACAAAGATCTAAAATGCCATTGATAGTTAAAGGACAAACTTTTTAAACATGAATGAAATTGGGATTATCTATGCTATGCTAAGCCTATACATTTTACTTTTTTTACTGAAGACAGTAACATCCAGCAGGACTCCTGCTCAAATAAATTGTTCTTTGATTGCACCGAGGATTATGGTACAGATAAATAAAATATCATCTCTAGACAATAATTTTAAGGGGATTGCTATGTATGGCTCATGTAGGATGTTTAGGGTTAATCGCACCACAGGTTCAAAAAATAATTTTTCTAAATTCAGTGCAAGACTTTAGGAGTATCCATTTAGATTTCTTTTTTTTTTTCTTTTTTTTCTTTTTTTTTTACAGCAGCAAAGAAAAACTACTAAGGATTAAGGCCACCCATGCTTAAATTTATTGTTTGTCCTTTAAAAATGCAGATATTCTATTTCCACTGCCATCAGCACGGAAGCATTTCTTCCATGGACAAAAAGATGCCTCAACAAAACAGCCAAACATTTGCACATGTTTGCCAGACTGACTGAAAGTGTTTTTGGAGTCAGAAGGAACCCCTCCTTGAGAAGTGGTAGAGATCTGACTGTCAGTTAAGAGTCTCTCACCAAATGTAACGACTTCACATTTTTATTTTTCCTTGCATGTGCTTTAAATTTATTTTACTAGACACATTTTGTTGACACAAACAGCCTTCGAGTGCTGTTTGTTCATTGGTATTTTCTTTAACAGCTAAGATTCATTGGGGTCCATGTTGGAGACTGTTTTTCAGTGTAGAGAACAATAACAAACAGTTCCACATTTACAGGAGACCTAGTGCATATACTGTATTCACAGCAATCTCATCTTTATTTTTGTTTGTTTTCTTAAGAGTCCCAGCTTTTATTGTTGAAAACATGTATGCATTTGGATGGTAAAAGGTTGATACATCCTTGTGTACATGTCCATATATATACATACATATGTATTTATATACACCTCAAGCTTTTACCATCCAGGAATAGATACATCTTGTATATAACCATATATTTATGTTCAAATTAGATGTCCTATGCATTGTCAGAGACACACACCATATTTTCATAAAACTAATCTTTGTCATCATTTATTAGTACCAAAAATTGATTTCATTTCCAACCTGGCCCAGAGCTTAATACCGGTTATAGTATCAATATTTGGTTTTGGTTTGTTTTAAATTTATATTATTTTATCAATAGATAAAAGAAAACAGAGGAGGGTAAAGGCTTGTTTTTAATTTTTGGAAAAGCCCATATCTAACTGGGGGTAAAGTTAATGCCAACATCCTTATATAGCATTTTACTAATACCTCTTTGATAATCTAGTGCAATAGAAGTGATACTTTAGAATAGACTAGGTAAAATCAGCAAATGCAGATACCACATCTAAGGGAATCTGAATTACTTATTAAAATCAATATTAATTTACCAAAAATTAGCTAAATAACCTGTTTAACTGAACTTCACCGAACAATCATATTCTGAACAGGTGGTTTCTTTGTAAAAACAGATAACTCACAAGACCCATTAAAGACAGAAATGAAGCTCTTATAATTTCTGCTTGAGTCTCCTTCATTATTTTCCAAAGTATCTAATTTCACAAAAGACTACAAGAAATAATGGAGAAAATGCCAATTAATGCAGCATTTCTTTAGATGTCAACCTTAGCATTCATTTTCTGCATCTGTGATCTTCTCCAGGATATCATGGTCATGTTTGGAGATCCAATGCAATAGATTATCATTGTTACCTTCCAGTGCTACAGTTTTTTCTTCCTTTTTCACTAGTTCCTCTGACAACTGTAACAAGGGAACAAAATATTCCAATTAACAACATGACTGAAGCATCCAGAACATCTTAGCTCTCATCTAATCAAGGTTCTCATACATATAAGTGGAGATAATGCTTTTCTAGGGGCTAAGGATGAAGTAAGGCATTTAAATTTAATTTGAACCCACTTATTTTCATGGGGGGGGGGGGGTGGGAGAAGGGCAATTAGTTTTATTGCTGATTTGTATGACACAATTCCCCCTAAATGGGAAATATTTTAAATTCCTAAGATGTCAGATTCTGTTGTGCTTGTGATTCTGTAAACGGTGAGTTTTCTGATCTTGTCTATGAGCACAGTAACTTTGAAAGGGAAATGCTATTAATAAAACTAGATACTTTTTCAGAGGGAACCAAGGGGATCATGAATTTATTTCTACTAAGTTCAGTGGCAGGTGGGAATGTATAGTACCTCCACCAGCCTTCCAAAACTGAAGCACCATTTCCCTGCCATATTTTAAGCACTTTAATTTGAAGAACAGTGGAGAAAGGTTTTATGGATACGAGAAGCTCAGATTTGCAGAAGTTAAAACACACAGCAATGTGTTAGGAGGTTTTCAGCCACACACCCACTAATCACAGGTGGTTGGTTGCTCTGCCTGGCTTGGCTGGCACTGCTGAAACCCAGGGGACTTCGAGAGGGAGCCAGTGTCAGGACAACTCAGCCAGTGGGAAGACTCTTCCTGCCTTCCACTGACTTTGGGTGAGACTTTGTGTCTGATTGTGACTACAGAGGCCTCAATGACTTTTATTGTTACTTTAGTTGTGCTGCAAGCAAACAGCACAGTATTCTTGAACAGAGAGCAGTGAATTGGTCTTATTCACATTATCTGTGTATCAGATGAGTGGGAGGAATTAAATTATTCCTTTAGAGGGCAGTTGTTCATTTATCCACTGACTTTGTTTCTAGAAAATTTGAAATGCATTATGGATGGGATTCTCCATTATTGCCCTTCCATTTATGTAACCTTAAAAATTTCCAAAACATCCCATTTTATGAAAAAGAATTTGCCATACAATGCTTAGGGTTTTGTATACAGCTGAAAACTTATGCTTTTTAAATAGACTACTTGATGAAAAACCCCCTTTCAAAATTTTAGAATCTAGTATTTATCAGATAAATTATTCTGTGAGCAAAGTGAAATACTGTTTACAGAATATTCTCTCAAATTATTTTAAATCCCTATTTTCAAGTTCACATCTTGCTGGAAAGCACACATAACAGTTTATATCATACAAACTTAGATGAATAGTTCTACTTTTGCAGTGAGAGGTTGGTACAATTCTTCTGGTTAAAACACTTAGGGACTAATTCAAAGCCCACTGAAATGTGGAAAGGTTCCCACCGATTTTAACAAGTTTTGGATCTGGCCCTTGAACAGTCTAAAAATGACTTCTGCAGAGCTGGAAAGCCAGGGAGTTCCTAAAGTAGATCATGTTACTAGTTCTGGCACATAAAATCGTTGCAAACTTTTTATGAAATCTGTAAGTCAGCGCATGCATTACGTTTGGTGAACTGTGCATAGCTGCCATTCCTTTGTGTGCCGAGAATTTCTTAATCGTCATTCAAAGAGATACTTGGGCAGAGGAAGCACACCTAGAAATTAATGAGGAGAGCACATTCCACAAACTGCAGCACAACAATGCCTGGGTTTTTTGGACTAAAACGTAATCACAGCAAATCTTCAATGCAGTTGCTATTTTACAAGCTGAAGTTCCTTTGCAATTAACACTCTTTTATGCTCGGAAAAAGTAAGAACCCAGAGTAAAGTGTCCAGTCTGAGGAACAGCAGCAAAGCGCAAAATGCACTCCCTCTCCAGCCTGCTCCTCAAATTTTCATTGGGGTTTTACTACAGAATGAAAGCCCCCAAATAAACCTCACCCATTTAATCAACCCACCCATTCATCAGGAAACCATATATGTATTGGAAGTGTAACAAAAACTTGTTCACCACAGGTAGGAAATGCAAAGTATTTCTCAAGTCAGTCAAATAAATATATAAAAGGATATTGCTGTCAAATACCAACTGAGGTTGAGTAAATTAAATTTATATTTGTTTCTTCAATGCTGTACTTGGTACAAGTCACTGAACCTCTAAAACAGAAATGAAGTTTGGTAACATGCATTGGGCCTGAATTTAGCAGTCCTCCAGCTGAAAGTAATGTCTTACGAGTTTGGCACCTCTGTCAGTCCATTAGATACCAGTCAATGAAAACAGCAGAAGGATGTGAAGATATAAAAGCGTAGTAGCCCACAAATATTTGTTCAGATTGTTTTTTCTTTGGATAAAGACACCTGCCTGATTAGTACTTTTTACCTCCAATCCTTTCCTCTCAGCAGTGATTTGCAGAAACAAGCTGGAGAGGGTGGGTAAACACAAAGGGGTTAAAGGGGAAACTGTTTAATAACAGTAGTAAAATACAGGCTATTTTTGACATCTGAGTTAATGTCCATTATGCTCCATATGCTTTCCAAATGTTTGCAACAAGCACCCAGATACAAAAACAGATACCCATTCACATAGGCTTAAATTGCCTTCTCCTAACCTGTTACACATGGTACCTACATAAAAGGCCAACAACTGATATGGTAATTAGTGAGTCAGAAAGAGAGGGAACAGACACTTTATTGCAGGGAATTGGTATCTGACCAAATGTTAGTAGAGAAGGATATCATTAATGAAAACCTGTGAGGGCTATTTCTGCTCCCTAATCTATGACAAGGCCTCTGTACTATAACGTGACATCCTTTAAAAAGCTGTCAGGATGAATTCTGCAGTTTCCTTCTCCAGACTCATTCATCATTACTGCAATCAGAGTACCAACAAATGATGGGAAATTATTTCATTTTCTGGAAACAAGTAACTGGACTGGAATAAGGCTGTAACTCATAAAGTCTTTCTCAAGTGATGTTGTGGGATTTGCCTATGCCTCTTGTAACAACATAATGTAAATTATAGGAAGGAGAAAAAAAAGCATTCTCAATCTTTACCTTTGTGCAAAACCATGAAAAGAATGACTTGATTAACTAAGACAAAGCCCTGACACGGACCACTCTAAATTCTGTCCCTGCCACCAGTTTATTGTGGGACTAAGGAAAAAGTCTATAATTTTTCTGTGCCTAACATGCTCTTCGCTACAGCAGGCATAACATCAGGCTCCTCACAGGAATTTGCAAGGCTTAATATTTGTAATGTGCCTTAAGAGTCTTGGATGAGTGCTAAGTATTATTATTTTTCAGTTCCTGCATTTGATTAAAACTGAAATAACACAGTAAAAATTAAATTAATATATTAAGTTACAAGTAAAGAGCAAGCATGTGGTTTGTGGAGCTACTTGTAACACTTTTAATACAAGCATGTATTACAGAGTAGGTGATTCCCAAGGTCTGTACTGACATGTACCATGTGGGCATAACTTAACAACTGAAAAACCCCCCAGAAGTTTGATTCAGCCAAAAATCTGTTCATGGCTTCTGTGTGAGCTCAGAGCTCAGGCCAGCGGGAGCACTGTGGGCTGCTTTCCCCTGCCCCTGAAGTGCAGTTGCAACCACGATCATAGCCCAGACATTTGCAACTCAGCACAAGCAACAAAACAGCACAGATCTGCTGGAGGGCTCACCGCTGTATAGGTCCCTTAGCACAGGATGTGACAATGGCATGATACTGTGCTGTTTGAGCCTCCCTGTCATTACAGCCCCAACAATAAATAGTGGGTTTGCTACTTCCTCCTGGCCTAACTCTTGAGGGAAGAAAGAAAACCCACCTCTCACTTTCTAAAGAATACAGTAACCTGTTAAAGCTTGTTATATCGATGTGAAAATCTCTAGTGAGGAGGGCCAAGAAGAAAAATAATTAAGGCATAAATTTATATCCAAACTACGTAGAAAATTTTCAATGCCGAGATGCCAAAGACACCTAAGACACTTGTTGAGCAGAGTGAAAAGGTAAAATCTAGTTTAAATTTATAGCATTCCTTCAGTGTCCCTCTAGGAGTTTGGCTTTTTGCCAGTGTTCCTTGTTAAAAATTTGTTAAACGTGTTTGGCATTAATGCAAACACAAAGTGCTCATTTGTTACAAATTCTATTGGAATGCATTCATTTAAGGCAATGAAGTAGTTACCAGAAAAGAAAAAATGTTCATTAAGTACATTTTAAAAATACAATGATGTATGCGGTGCATAACTATGGCGCCCCAGTGGCTATATAAATATCTGACAGAATAACCACAAGTTGTGTTTGGTTTGAAATTGGAATCTCTTAAACATAACTGATAGAACAAAAACTGGTTTTGTTTGTTGTCAAAACTGATGTTAGTCTTTCTTGTTTAGATCTAGTTGGAATAACCAAAGTTTTGCCATACAATTTTTTTACATCTCAAGTCAATAAAGCCCACAGGTTAAAGTAATGCTCAAGGAAGTTTCTTGATTCAAAAGGTAAGTGCAGCACTGCACATTATCTGGAGAACACTGGACACAGAAAGTAAACACCCTGCTTGGAGGAGAACAAATTTTAGTCATTCTTAAAAATTCCACTTAAGGAAATGTTACCTGGGAGATCTGCAGCTGTCTGACAACACTCAGGTTCACCTCAGCAAAAGGTGTCCTGCCCTACTCCTTACAGAAAATAAAGATCTCAGAGCTAGTTTACAATATCCCAATAACAAATCTGTCATTTATAATAATGTGAACTATCCCTGGTAATGAGAACTCTTGATTTTGAATAAGCAACTCTGAGGTCTATTTCTTAGATGTTAGAAAATATCTTCTTAGCAACATTCTAAAACTAAAACCATTTTTCTTTTTATTTTTTCAATGATTTATAGCAATTTACAAAAAAGTTTAAAAATGATAAATACATGAGTGAAACATATTCAAAAGAAAGATCCAGAAACTGTGTGATTTAATTAAATATTGAAAGGCTCACAAAAAACCACCAGCATAAAAAGTTATTTATAAAGATAGAATTAACTTTGCTCCAATTCTGGCAAAGAAATTATTTATCCCATTTGTTGCTATTTATGTTTTAAATTCATTACACAGTAAACTTCAGAAGAATCTGCAGCTGGTGGTAGAATCACTGCACGAATGTGATGAACTTTCCATATTGCTATAATGCCAGAATTGTTAATCTTAGTTAGGGATAAAAGCAGATACCATTGGGATGAATAAAATCAAATGGATTCAAGCCCTCTAGAGAGTAAGAGTCCTTGAAAACTACTGTACAATTATATCATAAAATTAGATGAAGTTTATGAACCTTGAGAGTATTTGGACAAGGATGCCTTCTCTACTGGGAATGTTTATAAATCAAAATTAGACAAGTGCTATATGAGTTAAAAGACAGCTATTTTTTTCTTAGAACCTTTTTCTTTTCATAAAACAAGTCTAGTCCAAATCAAAGCCCTTCAGAAATATGAGAAAACTCAGTACATATCCTTCAATCTGTCACTTGGACACTGAATTAAAAAGAGGGCTATAGAGAACGTTAAGGATGGCTTCAGAGCAGGACTCTTCCATGGGCTGAGCTGGAGTGGACTGAAGATGATGGAAGAGTTTCCATCGACCCCACGAGAGCCCGGAGCCGCACAGTGAGGCGGCCGTGATTCCGCAGCGCAGGGCACGGGGCTCTTTGTCAAGACATTTATGACTTCCTAAAGATGGAGCACATTGAGACCATTGTAACTCCTTTTTCTTTAGTTGTTATTTAAATCGAACTGAAGTGACAAGAAAAGAAGAATTCTCGGGTTTAAGTGCCTCAAACAACGACGCTCCCAACGTGAATCCTGAAAGCTGTCGATAGCAGGGATCACTTGACGAAATCGGAAGGTGCCTTTTCCATCCTGGCTGATGTGGAATGCCATTTATTCTCATGCGCGGGACTAATTAGGGGCTCTTTTTTTGTTGTTTTGTTTTTGAAGATCAAGGTTTCGCGCTCGGTGCTGCCTAATAACACGGTGTGCCTGCCCGCCACCTGGCCCGGCGCGGCTCGCCCGGCTCCGGCGGCGGCACCGCCTCGGGCCTCGGCAAGTGCGGGCAGGAAACGCCGGCACGGCCGCGCTTAACCCGCGCCCTGCCGGCCCGGAGCCGGCCCTGCGACCGAGCAGCGACCCTGCGGCTGCAAATGTGCGGCCGAGCGAGAAGTTATTGCACCGGCGTGGGGATGAAGCTGCCCCGGACCCCACGCCCTGCTCGGGGCCGCGGCCGGAGCGCGCTCGGCAGCGAACCCGCGCAGCGCTGGCGGGGCCCCGAGCGCCCACACAGCGCCCGAGCCTGGTGCCTGGGAAAAGAAGTGGTTAAATAAACGCTGTGTCAAGCCCCCAATCTAATAAGTCATCTTATTAGGAAGTTGTGATGCCCTGTTTGCCCTCGCCTGTGGCTTGTCTGCTCCACTGAAAGGTCTCCTGCTGGGACCTTTGTGGCATTATACGAGGTAGAGAGGGCTGCTGCAATATATGAGCCTTGGTTTGGAGCAGCCAAAACAGCAGGAGAACTAAGCTGCAAAGAATTAAACATGTAACAACTTTGTAAAAGCA
This sequence comes from Corvus kubaryi, assembly GCF_017639235.1. Taxonomy (NCBI): domain Eukaryota; kingdom Metazoa; phylum Chordata; class Aves; order Passeriformes; family Corvidae; genus Corvus; species Corvus kubaryi. The sequence continues at coordinate 4,328,590 of NW_024580659.1, forward strand.
CAGACAGTGATTGAGGTTGGCCCTTTTGCTGTTGACACATTCTGGCCCCTGTAGGTTGTGGTCACTAAGCCCATTAGAGCTGCAGTGTGGCAACATCTAGTTCAGCAAGTTCAATGTGTTTCTGTTTTATTTCTAAATACTGGACACAAGCTGGCAGCGATAGGAGAGTGGAATATGGCACCAGAAATATGTCATAAACACAGTCGTCATTGTCAGGGATGTGAAATTACTTTTCAAACTATTTATTTTTGGCAGATGGAGGGTGGGTGTATTTTTGCACTTTGTTAACTGAAATTTAATTGAGACTTGCTCCATGTTTTGTTTAATTTAAAAAAAAAAAAAGGAGAGAGAAAGGAAACCTCAAGATGCTGTTTTCTTTTAAAAGAGAAAATCTTCACTGGAGAGAGAAATCTTTGTCGCTGGAAATTCACTGCAAAATGAAACCAGAAAAAACAGAACCCAATAAAATCTCAGCTGGCAAAGTTTCACTTATGAGCATCCACTTATTTAAATCAACACTCCCCACTGTACTTTTTTTTTTTTTTTTTTTTACATTTCTTTAAGATAAAATATACATTTAATTCAGATTTTAAAAACGGGGTTGTGAAATGGACAAGAAAGATTGATTAAATTAATGAAAGGAGGTATTACAGACATAATGAGGAGAAGATTTGAGTTCTAAACCCTAACATACAGAAGAACACACCTTCCTATTTTCCTGTGGACCACACTTTTTCAGGGAACAGTGCAAGGTTTATATTGCACATTGATGAGGATGCTCGTGGTCCCTCTCGGGCTCTGTTTGCCTTTCAAAACTGTGTTGTGGTCCCAGGTTTTATCAGTCCCGGCAGATTCATCACTGCCAAGAGCTCCCAGTCTGTAGACACAGAGCAAAGGATGAGTTGGCTGAACACTTGTGCACCTCAAGCATTTGTCTCTCCCCCGAGCCTGTTACATGCTGCCTCTGCCCTCCTCCCAAAGATGAGCCAAAGCTTATGTAAGAGGTGAAATGTGCAGAGAGGGATAAAGACAGGTCACAGCTGAAGGAGGGGCGATCTTGTGTTCTCTCTGTCCACAGCACAGGCATTTCCCTGGTGCCCTCCCCTGTTTTTTCCAGGGGTTTTTGGTCGCCCTTTGGGTGCCCCCAGCTCCCTGCTCTGGCAGCACAGCTGAGGGCTCCCCAAGCTCCAGCTTGCTGACCCACAGAAATGACTGGCCACTCCTTTTGGAGGGACAAAAATGATGTTGAGGCAAAGCACATTCTTTCTTAGGCCACCAGAAATGAAGGAGCATTTCTTTTCTGTTCTTAAGAGTGTGCCTGAGCCAAGCAAGGTCAGAGCTGTGGCTTTTCTCTGGAGGAGAGAAATTTCTAGAATTTGTAGTTGTTGTTTTTTTTTTTTTCTGCCATCTTTTGAGATTTGCTGATAGTTTGGGACTAGAAGGAAATTCTTAAAATCTCATACATATTTGTCTGGTTGTAGGGAGTATGATTTGGGTTTTACCTCATGCATCCTACCAGAGTCAGTCAATATTTAATAGCTAAAATTGGCTGGCTGTTGTGCTTGGATAACTCTAGTTACTGTGGCTGCTACCACACTGTTGTTAGAAGCATATTGGTTACTAGATGTTGTACCAGAGTAAATACTAATAAATTTGGTGGTTATGGAGAGGAAGTTTAATCCAAAAGCATTCCAGCCAGTGAGGAGGCACACAAGGGCTGTACTCCTTCTTTTGATGTACCCAAAGGCTGGATGGAGTCGGGCAGAAGAGAGGTGGTGAGGGCTGAGTGCAGGTTTGAGGTGCTTTATGTGTGTGCCCATTTCTGCCCTTAGGAAAAGGGTGGATCCTTGGCCAGAGAGGACACAAGCCAGGGAGGACACAAGCATGGTGTCCTCAAGGCCCATAACTCCAGTAGGTTACTGAAAGTTTGCTGGGGTTATTTTTACCTTAACCAAGCAATAATGAGAAATTTAATAAAGATGCATCTCATGGCTTGTGCCTGCTTTCCCCATCACCTCAGATTTCTCACCTTCTAAAGTTGAGAAAAAAACTAAAGAGCTTCAGGGTATTGCTCTGTGCATCTGAATATTTGTACCAGCAGCTGTATGTTCCCACCTGTACTTCATAATTTAGATAAACCATTAACATGCCATTTCATTAGTTTGCTCTGCTAGTTAATGACCCAGTACTCACTGAAGTTATCCTATCAGGATAAACTGATTGTGCTGTGGAAGGCCTTGTGAGGTATGCTTATTGTATTAATAATAAAATATAAAAGAAATCAATATGTCAAAATATAGTCAGAGTTCTATTGTACACAAAAAGCCTGGTTTAGAGTACATGAGATATACTCTCACCTTCTTCCCCTCCAAATGATCCTAAATATATTTTTTAATTTTACATGGCTCATGATATGAAACTGCTTATAAAAACGGTGTCTGATGTTTACAGTTGCATCTTTTAACGTTAAGAAGAAAGGGATACAACTAAGGCAGGTGTTAATAGGTTTGGCCTATTTGAAGACCAATGCTGGATCCATTTAAAACCCTTCAAACTGCTAAAGCATTACAATGACTGTGTGTGGCACTGGGAACAGGACCATACATGCTCGACAGCTACTTATTTTTTAAATACCCATCCAAGTAACACGCAGCATTTTGAAATCTAACTTGTGTGGTCTAATTATGCAATAATTTTTATAATTTAGGCCCCAATATTATGAGCTTCTCCACAATTATGGCTCTGCCCACGCATTTCTCAGTGCATGATAGGGAAGACTTAAGGGCCAGCTCTGTTAAACATACAAGCATATGTTTTAATTTTTTAACTTTTACTCTGAGACTTAAAAACGCACTTAATATTAAGAGAAGGCTTAAGAGTCTTTCCTGAAGGGGACCTTAGAGGCTTTCATTTAACTAAGGGCACGCATATAATATTCTATGCAGACTGAAGATCTACAGTTATCAGCATTCCAATGATAATGAGTATTACACAAAGGGAAATAATAAAAGAGCAATAAGCAAAATTTTGCTCCCTCCCAATCTTCAAACACCACCTTTATAATCACTGTACACTCAAAAACATGCATGCAAGAGTTGGAGAGATCACAGGCTTAGATTGCAAGAGTTCCAAAGATACTCAGACCGACCATGCAAATGTCAGGTAAACATATATGAATGATGAAAATATGAACTTCATCATGAAATCACACAAAACTACAATGGTGACTTTTTCTACTTGATGCTTTTATAAAAAATTTGATGCACTGCAATTAAACTGTTTAGCAAAACAAGACAAGGAAATTAATGAGCAAGAATAATCACCACAATTCATTATTAACTACAATTTACACTGAGTAGCACTTTTTTCCCTAGAGAACACCTATTTCTCTATGCCCATTTTCTTTCTCCTCTCAATCTCAATCCCAGCAGTGCACAGACCTTGTTTGAGTTCTCTCTCTTCTTCTACTTGCTTAAACTTTATTTCTCCCCACTTTCTTTCATTCCAATCTCTGTGAGCAGCAGAGCTCTTTCCACTCTGTCAGGCTCTGTTGCCAACCTCTGACCAACTCACTGCTGAGTGGTGACATTGGACAACAGCTGGAAATGGTGTGAAACCATCACCCTCTTTCACCAACTTTCCCTGCATCTTGCAGTTGTGGAACAAGATAAAACATGAGAAGAGTAATTCACAAAAAGCATTTTTGAGGACAGCAATTTGCTAATTAGGAACAGCAAAACAAACCCAGAAGATACTCTTGATGTGCGTGCACAAATGTATCAACCCCACTGAGGAAAAGGTAAAGCCCAGAGTGGAACTTAATTAATGGAAACAACTTGGAAAATAAGAATAATGATGGAAGTACAAACTTTGTTCGTTCCCCCATTAATTTTAGAGAGAGAAACAACTAAACAGGTACTTGTAAAAAAATCTTTCCCACTGAAACAACTACAAGAAAGACAAGATAGTTTTAGGGCTACTTTCCAGATACTTTGTTTTTACCAATTCTCAAATTCAAGAAGCTAAACCAACACATCCTAACTTCTCGTTAAATACTCTAAATGCAAACAAAAGTGTCTAGCCCATTTAATTCTGATTTTCTGGATGTATTTTTTTTCTCACACTTGCACATCTTGCCTCATTTTCTATTGGAACTTAAAGATATAATATATAGGCCACCACTGCTAGGTACAGCGCTATATTCATATTTTTACAGTCTGGAAATGAGACACAGCGGCCTGTGCTGTATAAAGAACATTGGATCTGGACAAAAAGATGTGGGAAATTCAGCAAAAAAAGCGCAGCTGGATCATTATTTCATATCTGAATGCAGCATGTTGTATTATGAAAATGTGAGGATTAAGTCAAAGAATGCAGTTTCACTGCATTTTTTTATGAAGAAACCTTGTTTTTACAAACATTTCCAGAGATCAAATCAAGTTAACTTTTTATTAATTTATCTAAGCTACTTGTTCTTTTGAACAAGCCATTTTTTTTATTTTTTAGAATATACCCCTACCGTAATTTATCAATTCTTTTATCATCAAAAGTTATTGTTTAAGCCAGGAATAGCTTTTTAGCAGAGCTCAATGGTTAATCATGCAAAAACAAAAAAAACCCCATAAAATACCAAAACCCAGTAATTTTCTCATTCAAGTCAGAAGTTCACAAACAGGGAATGTAAAAAAGGAACAGGAGGAGGAAGAGGGTCACCTGTGTCCTTTGCAGATTTTTTTTTCCAATAAAATGTTTTGGGATCTTTCACTTCATTAAAAAAAACCTTATTTTTAATTCCCCAAGGTATGTACCTTCCCCTATCAGGCATTACCACAATATTGATCAGAAAATATTTTGTAGGCTCATAGAAAATGCAGCTTGTTCCAACAATAATTTCTAATTTATCTGTCTTCAAAATTTCCAAGTGAGGATCAGGAACAACTCACACCTTCCATTGTCCCTCTGTAGAAGGAAAGAGGGAATGAACCCTCCAGGCTCCCTGCAATGCACGTGGCCCTGAGAGCTCAGGGCTCCTGCTAAATCCAGAACATGGCATTTAAAGATGCTCAGGAGGCCAATACCATCCACAAACCACTTAGCACTGCTCCAGTTTCATTTATCCTCGTGGTCTCTGCAGTTGGCATGGAGAGCCTGGCCAACATGATATTCCATGATATTTGAGTCAGTATTGCTTGTGTTCTGTCCAGAACCAATCCCAGCCCATTTCACTGAGTGTCCACATTGCAGGAAAATTTCCCACTCAATTCGTCTTCACCCCCTTCAGATTATTAATGATTTTAGAGATTTATCGTATTTTTATTTCTTTCCCAAACTGAAGATTTATGTTGCAATAGCTTCTCTTTACATAGAAACAATTCAAAATCTCCTTATTTTTAGCCTTTGTTGTGTTCTCTGTTCCTTCTCAGTGGCTTATCAGAAACAGGCAGAATAGCAAAGATGTGGACAAATCTTGAACAGGTATGAGAGTTAAAAGTGGCTTTGTGTTTAAATAACTTTTTCTTTTGCAAGTATTCATTGTATTGTTTCCCCTTTTTTACTGCTGCAAATAAAGCTAAGGTTTTTGGAGGACTCATTTAATCTTCCCAGTCCCTCAAATCACTGCATCCTAGATTTTGAATTTTCAGAACTCCTTCAGTCCTGCTGAAGAACAAAATAGATTTCAAAACCATTTTGTAGGAAATTCCCATTAAATATATCTGGTTTCTCAAAAGAATGAGCTGAAACCTGCAGGGCAGCTGGGATGGAGGGAAGGCAACAGACACAGCTCCATTCTGTGCATAATTCAACAAAGTGCCAATCCATGCTTGTGGAATCCTTTGCTGTGCTGGTGCTGCTGGCTGACACAGTGTCAGCGTTTTTCAGCATTACACCACTATCAGCCTGTACTGGGACCCTTTAAAACAGCTGAAATAAAAGAGCTCTTTCTACATATTTATGCCATCCTGCTCTGAGCACTTCCTGTTGGCCCCAGTAAATCTCTGCTAAATTTCAATCGACTCTCGTGGTGTTCCAGCTGTTAGATAAACTTCCAAGGATATTTTTGTGACAGGTACAAACCTAGACAGGAAATCTCAAGAAGAAATCCTAAATTAATTATATGTCAACATTCAAGCCACAAGAAGGAGCAATTGTCATAAATTTTTGAAAGTTAGAATCCAATTTTAGTTGTAAGTGCAAAAAAGTTCACTGACTCAGTTGTGAGTCAGTGCCAATAAAATAATAAATTTCATATTCTTCAGCAGTTCACTTTGGCTAAACATAGAAGGGAAGCTAAGAACAGTGAGCTGTATATTAAAATCACATAAAGAATTCAGACACTAATAACAAATGGTATTTAAAATTTATAATTCAGAATTGCCTAATCTTATTCCACCTTTTTGAAAACAGATACAACATATAAACTAATTCTCTGTTAAATGAAAACATCTTCACTACCTAAAAATCTGGTAATGGTGCCAAGAACATCTTTCTGCATTTCCCAACAGCACAGACTCCATCTCTCTTCACTCTCCCAAACACGGTGCCCTTCGTGTGTTTTCTGAATGCTGGTAAGGACAAGTATGGAAGGGGTTGAGAGGGCAGAGGGTGTTGTAGCAGTACTAACCCACAGAGGACTGTCCTGTTTCCCTGGCTTTAGCATCACTGTGGAACTCTTGACAGCTTTTCCCATCCCTCTGCAATGTGTCCTTGGAGAAACTGCGGTCGGTGTCCAGGACAACGGGCAGTCTGAGCGCTCTGCAGCGGCTGTGCACGTGGCAGAGGTTCCATGTCCTGCTCCCCCAATATTCCTAACATTTTCCTGCAATGCTGTTGAGTTCCACAACCCTTGCTGTGCTCCCCAGTCGTGCTGCCCCAGCAGCAGCGTGAGTTTCTCTCCAGGTCCATCCCCACGGCAGCCAGGGCAGAGCTCCCAACCCCGAGCGGCCCCGAGCAGCTGAAAAAGCCAACAACTGTGTGTCAAGTCAGGTGCTCAAAAGCGACCTTGTGCTCAAACCTGGCAGGGGGCCCTTCCCAAACCCATCTGCCTAAAGACAAAAGGGAGAGTTTTGAGACACCTGTTGTCTCAGTACAGAGAAAAATGTGTCGTGGCAGGGGGAGAGAGGGAGTGGGAGAAAAACCCATGAAGCTTTGCAGGCTGCGCTGCTGGATGCAGCTTTGTGGCACATGTGGGAGATGCTTGTGGTCCTCATCCTGGCACCAGGTCTGTCCCAAGCTCTGGCAAACAGCCGAGCACAGGGCACTGTTCCAAACCCTGCAGCCACTGCTCTGGCCGTTGGCAGAGCTCTGCACCACCGGACACGGAGACCAGGGAAGAACTCATTGCTCCAGAAGGGAAAGCCCAAGCAAGGAGATGCAGCTGCCTTCCTTACACAGAGGCAGAAGGAAGGAAGCAGGAAGGCTTTGCAGCAGGAAGAGCTGCAGTTCAGAGGAACAGCAGGATAGTTCAGGCTATTGACAGGAGAGGCAAGGAAAGTGACTGCACACCGTGGGCACGAGGCCACAGCTGAGTGTTCTCCTCATAAGCAGTGTTCTTTTACACAAAGTAGGTAACATTCCCTGTGCTTTACTGAGTTCTTTCTCTTCCCAGACACTTCCCAGATCCATCCAGAGTCTTCCAAATTACTTCAGTGGAGAGATGTCAAGTAGTCCCAGGAAGCAAACACTCAGAGCCCTATCTGCAGCCAAAACTGGGCCCACAGCACAAACACAAATACATCAGAAATCCAGCAAGGAACTAGCAGAAACATGCTGCACTTAGCTGACCACCTTGATTCTGTGTCTCTGAAATGCTGTGGATAAATAACTACTTATGTCACCCTGGGAGAAAAGGAATGTATGATATGGCTATGAAACCACCTGGATTTTTTATATATAAAAAGTGTTTTCACTACTTATGGAAAGCCAGACATGTAAATTACACTGCCCTTAGCAGGAAAAAATATGTGCCAAAGACCATGCCTAGGAGCAAAACTCAGGAAGAATGGGGGTATGGTCATGCCAGCTTTGCAGTGTTTTCTTTTACAAGCCTGTTTTACTGCTGAGGTGGGGGAGACTAGTGTTATTGCTTCCTCAGAAAGCTGTTCTCACAGGATTTGACTATTGGTCATGAAAATCTTATAAGGTCAGACAATCCTGCAAGATTTTAATGAATTGAAGGTTTAAACATATTCCCAAGATTTTGGTTATGTCCATTTCTAAGATGGAAAGTAATCCCCTTAACAATGTGCATCGCCTGGGAAACAAGAATTAATAAAAGTAAATCTGGAGATCTGAATTCAGGTCCCTTGAAAGTTTACACAAATCTGTTATCAAATGATTTATCTACTTTCAGCCTTTCCACATGGACAGGTACAGGTGGCACTACCAGCAAAACTACACCTGCATATTCAGTACAGAACTAAATAGGCTTGGCCTGCTCCCTTGGTGCTGATTCTGTGAAGGTCATTCTGCAAGAGCAAGAAGACACAGCGACAGCATCCTATGCCATTAGAGGTCCCTTCAAGGCTGATTGTTAGCATTAGAACATTAGCACTCTGGATATTTATCAAAATGTGGACACTAGAGTGGCTTGAAGCAGTTTCACTTCCTCTTAAATGATAATAAATTGGCAGTGTGAGTGTTGACTGCCTGAAATGCAACTTCATTACTTCAGAGGTTAATGGAGCAACCTCTCTCTGTTGATCTTCCTGTCACCATTGGCTACAAAAGAGTCTCTGACACAGTGCAGTTTTCAGGAGAGGCACAAGTACAACAGAGATTAACCACATCAAAAAGAATACTGTCCCACTCCATTATGTTCTGCAAAGCTGGTGTGCAGCAAATCGCAGTGACCAGCAGTGTCATCTGCCGTGTCTGAAAATGATATCAGCATAAAAAGAGGTGATGATGCTGTATTACTGAGGCAAACACCTTTCCATCTTAAAAAAAAAAAAAAAAAAGGTAGAGAGAGGAAAAAAAGATGAAATGAAGGAAAAAGAAGGAAAAATATAAAGGAAAGAAGAAATGCAAAGAAATGAGGAGACAAAAAAGAAAATTTAAAAAAGAAAATGAAAAAGAAGAAGAGAATACTTTAATTATGATGTAAATATTGAAGCCACTGACTTTGACCTATTTTGCATTAATTCTATAGAATTCCTCTTGTATTTCTTACAGAAAACTACAGTGAATTAACCAAACTACTATTCTTTTGAAGGCTGCATTCATGATTTTGCAGGAGATGAAAACTGACAGGAATAGAGTAAGAGGTGGCCATAAGATTCAAAGAGGATTACATTTAATGCTGGCTAAGTGAATGACCCTCTGAATGAAAATGTACTCATTTAGAGAAATGTGCCTCTTCTTGTTACAGGTTACTGCCCTGAAATGCCTTGCAGGCGTGTTAACTTTCAGTAATTCATAACTCCTCTTGATCACTAACACAATGAACACAATTCTGAGCAGAGAACACTGCCCAAGGAAGCTGAACATTCTGTACCTCCTATACACAAATACTTGGAAGTCACTTCCCAAAGGGAAGTTACTCCTGTCCTACCAGCAGCATCTACTTTGTCAGGAACACAAACTGAAATTCACAGTACACCCAGGTTAGTTTTCTTTTTGTGAGCACAGGAATACGATAGCTCATTGGAAATGTTTCATTTTGTTCAATGTTTCTATTCTCTTCAGCAGATTAACAGATGAACAGGTAACTAAAAGTGCATCAGACACGCAATTACAGCACTGTAAATGCATGCACACATCCAGTAATTACCTGTGTAGTTGTGAAAACTATTCAGGGGTGTTTCAGGTCACTTGTCTCCACTCTCCAGCCCCAACAGTGCTTGGGATGGGACTTAGCCAGTCTGACAACACCTCTACAGCAAATACATCAAATTCTTGTTGAACTCTTATCTTTTGGAGGTCTCAATTAGAAGTGAATACTTTTGAGCATGAAACCCATCAGCCTGAATGAAAGCCTCAACTTCCTACACACACACAGTGGCAGGTACTTGGACTTCTTATTAAAAGAAACACTGATAATAAGGAGTGTCTGCTGATAGCATAAGGGAGGAGGACCCTACTGGAAATTATAGGAGATAAGGAAGATTGGGATTTCTTGCTGGAGAAGCAAACAGGGGGTGAGATTCCAGGAAGAAACTCCTCCAAAGGCCAGAGCACGTGTACCTTCCCTGCCTGTGATCTAAATGTTGTGAACAAGACAGGAGTTCAGTGTTCAGCTCTGATTGTGTCAGTGGCTCCTTTTGAGACCTTGGGCAAGTTGTTTAATCTCTCTCTATCAAGATTTTCTCAACTGTAAAAACCAAGAAAGTTGCTACTAAACCTGGAAAAGTCCCTTTCAACCTACGAATCAAAGCAGAATGTAAATTCTACACTTTCTTCTGCACTATTACACCATTTCCAGTTTCTTTAGGTTGATAAACATACGCAGTGTTGCTTGAATTCAGGCTGATTAGGAACCACGGCTTACCTTTTAAAAGCATAAATAGAGGATCTCGATGGCAAATTCGAAAAAAAAAAGTTAAATGTTTTACTCTCAGAAAGTATTCAGTCTAACTTAAGATCCAAAAATGAAGTCCACCTCTTTGAAGTCAGCTTTGTAATAGCTGTTATGCAGCTGTAGGAAGATAACCCTTTACTGAAGGATTCATGTAAGAATTAGAGACATCTCATCCTTGGAAGTGTCCAAGGCCAGGTTGGATGGCTTTGAGCAACTGCTCTAGTGGAAGGTGTCCTTGCCCATGGCAGGGGGTGGAACTGGGTGAAATTTTAGGTCCCTTCTGACCCAAACCATTCTATGATTCTATGAATTGAAGAGAGAAATTTGGTAGTTCAGAGCCACGTTGGCTCCATGAATGTTAAGAGTTGAGAGCATCTCTCCCATAAATATACCAAAATCAAACCAGCCATTTAAGATGACAGTGCTGCAGGTTCTAAAAGTTCCCATTTCCAATATCTCAAAAAGACACTGACCTACTGAAAAGAGTTTGAGAAATTACACAATGACATACAAACATTAATTAAATATGAGAGTGTAAGACAACTGTTAAACATGGGAAAACTCCATCTCTGCATGCACAGAATACCAGATGCAGCAATATACACTTCAAAGCTACATTGCTGCAGACAGAATCAGCCACAGCTTTCTTTGTAGACATTCCTTTGAAGAAGGAACTTTATGGGTAAGTGGGTGCATAACCACTCACAGCTACACAAAGTTGTTCATCCTTACACCAGAACACTTCATTTTTGCTCCAGTCAAAAATAGCATCTAAAGAGTGGCTGGTCTATAGGTTAAGAAAATATTTTTGGATATCAGTTAGAATTTAATTCCAGCTTTTCTTCAATGGCCATGGATTTTTTTTGTACTTATTTTTTATATCTCTAAATCATGTTCACCTCTACTGAAATGCTGCTGCTGCAATGCCAATATATAATATTATGCCCTACTAACATAAAGTTCAAAATTGCATAATTCCATCCTGCACCACAATGAACACTGCTGTGGATACATTTACATAAAAGCACTTCACTTGAACAACCCAGAGGAAGAAAAAGCCTATTAAGTATTTCAAAATCTCTTCAGTACCACCACCTAACAAAATACATGTGACCTTGGACAAAGGTAAGTTTTAAGAAATAAGAAACTTGTATCAAAAATCCCAATACAGCAGCAAGTTCTGTATTTTCTGAAATAGTAATATCTCATTACTGGTATCAGGTGTCTGTTTTTATTGACCTTGCGTGTGGTTACAGATTCCTCATCCCCCAGCACTGGACCACACCAGGGCACTTTTATCTGAGAGGGAGAAGATTCTCAGCACATCACTGGAGTTAAAGCAACATCCCAAATTGCAGAAGTAACTGAGTATAGGCAGTTTATAAAACAAGTACTGTTAACTACACTTTAATGACATGTATGGTTTAAAAAAAGTCTATGGTAGGTAAAATAATCCTAAGCATTTTAAATATTTCACAGTAAGGAAATACTCTGGATCTTTAGAATAGATTCTGACTTTGCATTCTCAACTTTTTTCTCTAAAAACTCTTCAGATTTTTTTTATTTAGAATTTTTAACAACCAAAGGCAGGAAACTTAGAGGGAAATCTGTACCAATGTATTTTTCAATGAGAGGCAGACTTTAGAAGGATTTTCTTTGTAAAAAAGCAACACTTTTTTGATCTTTATCTCCATTTGCATGGTAGAACTATTCAAAGGAGTGAAGTATTACAGTCATTAGTAAGTAAAAGAGATATCAAGTGTACTAAACTCCAAGATTATCCATCAGAAATGAAACAAAACAAAGACCCTACAAGTATAAGATAGGCTCTTTTTCTGCTGGCTGAAATCTTTCATATGGTATATAATGCTGGCAAAACAGAATTTTTCTATTCACCTTTTCCCTATTGAAAAGCAGTGCTCTCTTTATCTAACCTTTTCTAAACCACCATTGAAAATTGTATTTTCTGACTCAAACAAAACATTGTTTTTCTTTCTGCCTCATATGGCTAATAATAAAGACTTGAGGTAAATCTCCCTACAGCTGCTTTCAGTTCATTTTAAGTCAATGAAACCTATATAATCCTGTAATACAGTCAATTGTTTCTTTTCCACTAGGCCTGAAGGGCTGCAAGCTTAGAAAGGGAAGAATTACTGTTTTGCTTTTAAGCACCTATTAATATTTTGCCCCTCCAGCAGTTCTTTTTTTCCCCTTTGAAGCCTTTTTCCCACTAAATTAATCTTTAACAATTAAATCAAGCTGAAGGAGATCTTAAAAGATCTACACAATTACTGATTGGGTAGAAGAACAGGCCTTTAATTTAAATGGGAAACATCTCTGAAACGATGGTATGAGACTCCACAACTAATTACATTATTTTCTGCATCTGAGAAAACATGAGCTGAGAGAATGCAAATAGAAAGACACATGGAATACCAGGAAGAAAAGCTGGAACTCTAACATCTACCTATCATCTTTGAGAACAGAGCAACTTGTAGAAAAACAAGCTTTGAGCTACTAGATAAAAATATAACTTCAAAAAAGAAAAAAAATAGAGAAGAATATCCAAGGCATGGCATCTTTTTTTCAGGCAAATATTGCCAATACACCTAGAATGGCAATCCTAAGTCTCTATGTAAACATCACAAGCAGGCCTAAGAGCCCTTTCAAAAGTGTGTATTCTTTGTATATATAATATACTTTTGTGTACTTGTGAGATAGAAGTGTTCTGTGTTTCCTGCTTTCTTCTGTAGCAATGTGTACGTTACCTTAAAAATATATCCACAGCAAGGTATGATAATGGAGTTTTTCTCTTTGGCCTGGATAAATAGAGTTTGTTCTGAATGAAAATCCTTAACCTGAACTCAAGAGCTGGCTAGTGGCCAACTCCTTTGTCAGACGCTCCGAGCACCCTCAGAGACCTGTCCTGCCCCCTTGATCCAGACAGTCCTGTGGGCACTGACATCTGCTCAGACCTCACAAATAAATCAGTGCGTGCCAAGACCACAAACACTGTTCTTTTTCCCTCCTAGCCCAAGGAAATTTCATGTACTCCAAGCAGAATATCGTGATTAGCCTTGCTTCTTAAACGGGGCCAGACTGAACTACGGCCAGGGAGTGTTTGGACCAAATGTGCATTGCTGAGACCTAATTAATGTCAGTGGCATTATCCTACATCCAACAGAGGCGCAGAAGCACCTAAGGGAACCTACTAGGACATCCAAGAAAATGATGGATCATGCCAGCATGAACTGGATTTGTCCATGGTGTCAAACTTCCACACTGGACACTCGCCTTTTAAGTTCGTCCATCTCACCAGCATTAGGGACAGACGCTCAGTGAACTGGACACCCCATTTCCCAATAGACCCTCTAAAGTATTTCCAAAGGAATCTGGCTCCCACTGATTCCAAATATACAAGAAAACAGCAGTTTTAAAGAGAGATATTTTATGTTGGTTCCAGTTAAAACAGAACAGTTGAACTCTCAGAGAACTTGCAGGTTTTGTTTGCAGTTTCAATGTTGACTAAACTATAGCTATTCTTTAAACATTTCAGAAATTGCACATTTTTCTCTGGTGACCTCAAGTACTTCTTACTACAAGACAAGCCACAGGCAAATGAATTAATAAAAATCCCAACAGATTTTCATGATTCAAATGCTTGCTTAATATTTCAGATGGAGTTTTCTCTAATTTAACAGTTTTACTCATCCCTAGATAGAATCAAAACAAGATCTGAGGGAAAAAGTGTTATTCAGTTTTATGAGTCATCAAACAATTTTGAAGCACCTAACACATTTTAGCTCACCATCTGTTACATAACCTCGATACAAAGTAAAAATATTATGTTTTTGGCTACAAACCTGAATTCCTTTTTCAGAAAAAGGTTGAGATGACAAACAGACTACTATGAAGGACACATTCAGCCAACGAAAAAACTCTAGCACTTCCAGGAATTAAGCCTCTCATTCCTATAATAACAAAAACCATCACTAACGTAAGAAGGTCATGTCCTTTCCTGCTTTTAATATTTTTTTTTAATATAAATTCTTTAGTATCTTTCTATTATTCATTGTAAATGTTTCATTTCACCAAGCCAATTATATTCACAATACATTTCCCAATACAAACTGTAACTGATTCATGAATGTGTGTGTAGCAGAGGCATGTGCACTGAAAAGCAATCCCCAGTCAAATGCCTTCTTTTCATCCACAGAAAGAACAAATAGGTAACCTCACATGTGTAATATACACAGCACAATGTTAAAAATCAACAAAACTGAGAATCACATATATTATGCAAAAGCACCAAAACCACACACCCACACACACACTCAGGACGTTCCACAGTAACATTTCATTTATGTTCCTGAAAGGGATTGACTCTCTCAAGGAAATATAAACACTGAGGGCCACCATGAGCACCAGCCCCTCACAGACAGCTCAGCACAGGCTCTGCTCACAGCTTTGTCCTACTTGTCCTGGTTTGAAAATCTCTGTGTGTGAGGGGCTGGGATGGGTAACACCTCTGGGGCTATGACCGGGCCAGCAGCAAGAGGAGAAGACAGAGCCAGGGAAATCAGGCTGGAGCTCAGGGCTCCCACCACTGCTGGCATCGGCTGGGTGCAGAATGTGTTGGCAGTAGCTCTGAAATGACAAATCTGGGGTGTGGCTGTAAGGCTCTTACTGAGCAACCAGCACTGATTTACCTGCTGCCACCTTTCTCCCTTCTGAGTCACTCTGTGTGCTGCCAGCAGCAGCTGTCCCACACATCCAGTATGATGCTGGAGTTTAGCCCAGCCCCAGGGTCTCCAGTGCCCTACACTGCCAGACAGCTCGAATGCTGCTTCCCTGCCCGGGCAGGACCCAGTCCCTGGGTTGCCAAGCCAGCCCTCCCAGCAGCAGCACTGTGGGGAGCAGCCAGTGACTCGGGAACACA
The DNA here is from genome assembly GCF_017639235.1 of Corvus kubaryi. Lineage (NCBI taxonomy): Eukaryota > Metazoa > Chordata > Aves > Passeriformes > Corvidae > Corvus > Corvus kubaryi. The sequence goes on from NW_024580659.1 coordinate 4,344,045, forward strand.
CGGGACAGATGCTACCAGGAAAAACACCGACACCAGCTCCCAGTGAGCCTCAGACAGGCAGCGGCAAACTTGTGCTGTGCCCTCACGTCCTCACTCTTTCCCTTCCATTCCACACCCCAAGTAAATCTGATGAGGACACTGTCCTCTGACACCTCTGTTCCAGAGAAACTACAGAACAAGCAAAGATGTTGCTAACACTCCAAGAATGTGCTGAGCTGGGCAGCGAGTTTGCTAAGGATTGCCTGAGAAGGCAGAACCACCCTCCTGGGGCAATCTGAAGGGAGCACAGTATTAAACACTGGTTTTAAATCCATGAAGATAGGGTGGGTCAAGAAGACACATGATGCAAAAAGCAGGAGAGGGATGAACAAAGGCACAGGCTTTGGGCCAGAGAATAAACCCTCCTTAGTATGTAATGGCAAAGGTGAAGGGGAGTTGGCTGGCAGCAAGAAACACTGCAAAGAGGGACCATGCTCCCCTCTAAAAGCTCTGTTCCTAACGCAGGAAGAAAGTGACGCAAGGACATGGAGATGTTTCTGTATTTTGGATTCAGCGTATTCTGTGCAATGTCAAAAGTTCAGAGCGAAAATTTCCATCTCAGCCTGAAGAAGAACAGTGCAAATATTTGAGTTTTGTGGGAGCACAAGGTTCTTCCTGGAGATGTGGTGCGAGCGCAGGCCCCGGCAGCGGAGAGCAGGTCTGAGCAGCCAGGGGAGCGAGCTGGGGAAGGCCCCGAGCCAAAGGCAGCGCTGGGCTCTGCTCAGAGTCAGGAAGATTGAGAGAGCACAGCCCTATAGGGCTCACAGTCAGGAAGACTGAGAGAGCACAGCCCTAGCGTGGTGGGACCTACAGACAGAGCTTGGGGAGAATCCAGCCCGGGGAGCATATCCAGAGCCATGACACCTAGTAACAAATAAATAGCAAACAAAGATGTGCCGGGGACAACAATCAGCTTTAGAAGTTAACAGGAGAAACCTGGAAAGTGTAAAACGTATTTGTGTTGCTAGGCAAAGGCACTGAAACTAATTCTAGAGTAATGCTGTGTCAAGTAGAGTTTTGCACAGACGAATTCAAAGACCAGAAAACAAGATTAATTGTTATTTAAATTTCCAGACTTGGATCGTTCCCATAAGCCTGACAATGAAAAATTAATAATATGGATTCATGAAGTTTGCAATAAAAAGAAAGAAGCCAATGTTATGTTCTTAACAGGCATTAGCTAAGGGGCATGGAAAGGTTTAAACTGTTACCATTCAGAGTAGTGATGATGAGTGAAAAGTGACACAGGAAACTCGGGGGCTGTTTTTAATCACCCTTGCATAGCTGTTAAAGGCACAATAAAATGGCAACACGACATTATAAATAGAGCATGTAAAAGAGCCTTCTGCGACAGGGAGAACTGTGACAGACACCCTTATTAGACAGGTTGGCTTAAGCATTCACTCTGTCACCCTCCCCAGTTGGTCAAATGCTCTGCCCCTTCTCAAAGCTAACTCAGCTTGCTCAGCTTCGCTTGGCCCATCCTTAGGTTCATATTAAAAGGGTGATTTATCAGAGAGTTTAAAAAGCAAACCATGCACCAGCACAAGTGTGTTAAAACTTCTTCAATTTCACAGAAAGGATGTCGGCTTTGTTGTAAAAGCCTCACATGATGTGAAATACAATTTGAACAATCTGGGATGCTTGGAAATAGATTTGTAGAAAAGAGCCCATCTTCCCACAAAGATGCTGGGAGAGAATGGAGTTTCCTGGAGATTTCTGGTTATGTCAGAACTGAATTTTGCACATCTGTCTGCAAACCAGCCCACAAAGGGCATTTCACAACATTGTGTTTGCCCTGGTTTTCAAAGAATCATAGTACCAGTAATTCCAACGAAAGTCAGTGGGAACATGCAACCAGTGAAAGGAATCTGAATGTTTATGTAATTTATGAAGAATAAATTATCATCAATCCATTTAGTCTTGAAATATGGCCTGCAACCATATTAAATTCTAGATTATATTCATAATTTACAGCAACAGTTTCAGCAGAGAGCCTGAAAGCTTAAGAAAAAATCAAGACAAATATTTCTGGTTTTTTAATAATTCACTTTGGATTCCTATTTCCCTGCCAGATATGAACTGTAATATTGAACATAAAAATCAACTATCATCCAGAGTGAGCACTGAAAAATTACAAATTTGTTTCCAGCTGTTATTTCCTTTTGCTATTACATCACAGATGTGCACACATTTATTTTACTAAAAACTTTATGCATTTTAGGCCACAGTTAAAGAAAATGGAGTCTCCTTCGAATGACTTGTTAGCAATACCTGCTCTTCATAATCACACAACATACAGCATGAAGCCCATAAAAAGGAATATTGGTGGTCACATCATTTAAATTTCTCATTCGTCCTTCCTTTATCCAAACGTGTACTGTGTTCACCTAATCTCACTTGTCATTCTCAGAAATGTTTAAAATAATGAAAAGAAACTCCTTAAAGAGAAAGATGATTTCCCTCATGGCTAGGCATAAATGAAGTATTCCAAGGAAATAATATCTATAGTGCTCAAAGATGAAGGACTTTTCACAAGACCTACAGTTTTGGACATTTTTATTTACATTCTTCTCCCAAAGTGAGGCAGAATATCAATGATTAAGAACAATGAATTTTTTGGTGGATCACTCAACAGAATTTAAAAAAAACCCCCCAACAAATAATAAAAAGCTCACGAGAATCTTAAAAAGGAAATTAAACGGCAATTAAATAAATATTATTATATTTAAGTGTGCTCTTAATAAATGTAGTAAATCCTCCCATTTTTTGTAAGCAAATGAGAGTGCAAAGAAGAAGTTCACCTATAAGTCAACCACCCTGCACTTCTGCAAACAGACATGCCCCACCTCACCAGGAGGCAGCTGTGTGCACAGTAGACCAAACCTTTCATATGTCATCTCCTAAGATTAAAAAGGAACACACAGCAGTGTATCTTACTGTTATTATCTTTGCTTTTTCAAGTTGTACATTTTTGTTCTGTTGCAAACTACTCCATTCTCATGGCTTAGAGGAGCTGCAGACAAGCCATAAAATTATGCCACTGCTTCTCTGCCTTTTCCATTTTGCTGCATTCAACTGCTTTTAAAGGAAATACATTTGAAAGTCTTCTTCCTCAACAAATACCTCCTTATATAAAGATTGTCTGTGAAATAATTAAGATTGCTCAATGCTAACCTAGAAAAGGATTGCACAACACTGACAAATAACCCCCTAGACATAAGGACATGGCAAATGACAGGATGTCAAAAGCAAAAGGAGGGAGACACCTTCAAATTAATTCTGTCATCTGCTGCCTGCTCACCCACTCACATCACGTGGGGCTGAAGAATGAGGGACCTCACCTCAGCAGGGTGGTGAAAGGATCAGAGGGAAGAACAAAGCAGCAGCTGATCATAACAATTACAACTGAAAATTGGAAGGGAAAAGCACAGGGAAAATTGAAAAACTGAATTTAAATACAGAGATAGAGGCCAAGAGAGAAGAGATAAAACACCCCAGGCAAGTAAAGATGGAAGACTGCATTAGAAGAAAAGCAGGGGTTAGCCCAGCATGTTAAACAAAGGCAGCAGCAGACTTACACCTGAGGGCCCCTCTGTGCCAGGGCACACTGAGGGGACTGAGGGGTGGCACTGCTGCTTCTGAACCTGCAGAGCAATTCCCCAGTTCTGGAAGAGGAAGAAGGCAGGTACAGGCACGAGTGATATCCACCATCCCTGCTGAACTCCACTGGAAGGCTGCCAAAAACTGAACGCAGTTAAGGATTAATTAAACTATGAGCGAACTACCATTGCTGAGCAAATGCCTCCCTCCTCCCTAGGCCTGAGAAATGGGAAGAGGGAAGACTGAAGTGCAGAGGTTGTGCAGGAGCACCCATCACCCCGAGGAGGGCTTTGTGGCTCTGGAGGATCCCCTGGGATATTTGCTGCTCCCTTCACAGGGGCAAACCACACTGCTCCTGCTGCACTACAGGCTAAAACATCAAAAAATGGAGCAACCAGCAGGGAAAATTTCTGTATTTCATGTAGGCTTTTTTTCATTAGTGTTGGAGCAGTCCTAATATCAGGATACAGATGCCTGGCTGAAAATCTGCAAAGTTTACCTGAAAGGATGCCTTTAAGGAAATATTTGTGTGGAGAAGGGCTATGTTTGTGGGAATCTACCTTAGGGTATCCTTATCCATGTGCATTTGCTTTCCCTCCTCGGGAGCAGGTACCACTATCAGTGTAAAATGATAGCTTGATTGTTGGAGCATTTACATGGTTTTAATGAATAGTTGCTTAAATGGTCCAGCAATTCCACACACAAATATTTGACCCCAGGGCTACAGTAATTTATGGACCTTCCAATTATAGAAAGTACTCTTTTTTCTTTTGCTTTGCACTTGGACTGTTCCTTTTATTGCTTACTCCATATCCTTTCCCACTGTTCCCCTATGTAGCTTCAGGTGATTGTGGGAATTGACACAGGGAGCTGTACATTACCCACACACGTGAGGGAAAAGGGTCCATTTATTTACAATCCTGGCAAACAAAATACAGGAATTGTGGAGAAGTTTATGTGGAAAAGTTCCAGGTAACTTTTTTCTTTTTTCTAGAACAGTGCAAAAAGGGATATGAGCTAAAAAATGGGGTACACAGCTAGAGGTTCAATATAATACATGTATTTTCCCCTAGTTAAATGTTGAAATCCTGACTTTTCAGGTATGTGCCAATAACTGCTACAAATGTTTATGAGAGGGGAAAATGGAAATTCTCATCTAATTCAAGTCATGCCAGAAACATATTTGCATTTTCTACAGCGATATAGAAACTGTATCAAGCACAGCCTGATCATAGTAAAAGTTTTAATTACAGAATCCTATGCAACTATGAACAAAGTCTTTGGGTGTTTCTTCATGAAGTCCAAATTAAGACACACATTCCAGTACTCAAAAACTCTTGCTGTTTATGGTAAGAGATTCATTAAAGTACTTCCAAAATATAAATTCTGTATCCTTCATATAATAGGTACAAACTCTGCTTTAAGTGTGTGTTTCTCAGTGCTGATTCAGTTCTACAACAGAACTGGAAAAGAAGAAAGCCAAAAGTAATCTCTCTGTCTAATGAATAACAACATTTTCAACTATTTGGGCAAGCTAAAAATACATTGCTTGGATGAGGAAGGATAGCTTTGAGCTAAAAATAGCAGAAACAAAGAATATTTAAGACAAAACAAAACAAAAAAAACCCCCTTCAAATAATTCTTAAGAATTTGTGCAGAGCTTTATTATTTATAATGTGTTTTCCCAAGCAGAGCTTCAAAACACAAAGAGGACGTGAAATTGATAACAAAGGAAAGATGCCAAGAATGTACAAAATAGAAAGAATTTCTGCATTCCTTCTGTGAACATGGAAGTCCTCCCTCTGAAGCAATTTATCTTGGCTGATGAGGGATTGGTGGGTGTGCCCAAGACAAAACTCATCAGACAAAGACATGTTTGTTTGCTTTTCATTTATCTTGAAGTCAAAAGCACAATATGTGTCAGTGCCAGTGTGGGCCTTTCCAGATCTTCATTCTGCAGTGGGATATGAGATGAAGAGAAGTATTTCTTCCAAAGGGACGATAGGTCTGTAACTAACTCCATAGTTATCATAAATTTGTATAATAAGTAGCCTTTGGAATGGCTGTACAAGCACAGTGAAAAGCATTCTAAACAGATAAGACAAATAAAACCCGAAAGCAGCATCAGAGGTGACACAGTCTGTTCCACCTCCTACAGTAGAATAATGGCCCACTCATTGCTGCAACTGTTGGACTATAGGGCCTTGCTCCCTGCAGTGATGTTCTACCCCAAAGAAATGTAGATCCTTAAATTAGCATAAATTAGTCACTCAGAGCCCACTCCAGCTAAAAACTCAGGCCGAACTGGAAGACAAACTTCCATATTTTATGTTTTTGATTCCAGTCCTGCACACACTGAAAATCTGTCTGAAGGTGAGATATTACTCAAAATTAAAAGCTTTGGGAACATGACAGCAGAAGTTGTTGCATAGGGAGTAGGAAGATGGAACGGGTGAACAGACACATTTATTTTTTAATTTCAATTGTCCATGGTTCCATGTGGACAAAAATTGACCCTGAAAGCTGCATTCCCAGTAAGATTAAGCAAAGTACAATTAACTTTCTGTTTAGAACAAGATTAAAGATCTCTGGAAAACAGAGACTCAATGCTTTACTTCAAATATAGGTATGCAAATTTATTCTGACAAAAACAAAACAATATAAAGTGAAAAGTCAGAAAAAATTGTCTTGGATCTCTACTAATCAACATTGCTTTTTTCAAAATAGAAATCCAAGAGATCTTTCATCACAAATTCTTTGTAGATGAACTACATGTTACGTGACCAGTTCAAATCAATTTACCAATGCCACATATCTGGATTTTTCATGCATTATATCTGATAATTATTTTATATTTTTAACTGCACCTCATTTTAAGATGCAAAGAGAATAGAATTAATGCACTGGACATAGATCTTCATTCTGTTTTGTACAGTCACAATTGCAAAGCAGAATATATCTGGAAATATCTGGAAACTGGGAAGTTTTGAAATCCTGAATTGTTGCTACATCACTCAGGGTTAAGTTCTGCCTTGTATATGGTTTTGATAGACTGACAACACGAATGAAAATAGTACCACGATAATCCCTTCTCTTCATGAAATTTGACTAATTCTAGTTACTTTTATACCCTTATTAATCTCTTGGGATTACTAGTTTTAAGCTATGCAAACTAAAATGTTTTATCTGATGCAATCACTTGATGAAATTAATGGGCTGAGTTATTACTACGGAAAATGAGTGTTCAGTACCCCAGGGAATGAGGGCCTAACAAGGGGATAGCAAGGCATTGCTTTTTTGTCCAAAATTTAATAGTTACATAACATTTACTGCTACCCACCCATATATTAAAACACATAATGCAGATGGTATTTAACTCGAATTTGTCTCGTTCTCAGAATAGCCCATGGGGATTTTATTTACTTACAAAGACATTGAAGAACGAAGATATCCACTGCACTTGCATAATTCCTGGTCAAGACCTAGGGCTGGCTTTAAGCTGTATGAGCTTTAGAGGACTCACAGCCTCCCTGTTGGAGTGTGCCAAATCCTACCAAAGCCTGAATTTTAGCCCTGCTATCCTCAATCCTGGAGAGAATTCTACTGGGTTTTTTCAGTAAGAAAACTAGAAGGAAAATGTGAATCCTTCAAACTCTGTGGCAATAAATGGCATTTGATAGTTTGTCCACGGCCTATTTACCACACGAAGAACCAATGAAGAGGAGTGAGGTCTGTGCCTTCCAGAAGCAAGGTGGGGAGAGAAGCTTCTGCCTAAAAAATATGCTACAAGGAATTTATCATGAGTTTCAGAAGAAACAACTACAAAATAGTTACTTTTGTTACAACCCCTCTTTTCCTGCGTTTAACCAGTTCTCACATACCTGTTACTCAAATATTCAAAGACCAATCCAATACCCTAGACCACTACAAGAAGCATTTCTGTTTTCAGAGGTAGGTCTGCAACAGAACATTGTATGTGAAATGTGGACTCTCTCATGCAACATCTGACATTTATCTTTTAAGCAGACAGTGACTGGATGGCACAAAACAAATGCAATTAACTAGCAAAGCCCAGCAACAATGGGGTCAGAAGGAAATATTGAACAGTCTGCAGTGCAGCACGTTGTCCTTTTCTATGGGTTTTACTCCTAAAATAGAGAAACCTTGGAAAAATTATATCTTTTCATAGATTCATATAAAATGCAAAACATTCATAAATGTGGTTTTAAGCTACTTCAAATATAATGCTGTAAATCTTATTACAGACTTCAGATGTAATTGTTCTGCTGTTTGTCTCATAACGCTGTGTCTCTTAACTTTATATGGTTACAAAGGGGATTAATTTTGCTTTAGTCCTTTGTTTTCTTTTGCTAATAAAGACCAGACTTGTTTGTTCATTTTCTTTCAAGTAATTCTGTTTCTTATAGCATGAGCTCATACAGATGTAATATAGAAAATCAGTATAAAAATCTGGATGGTTCAGGTAAAATACAAAAATTTCAACAGCTTAGGAATCATCAGAAGCTTTGGGGATCATCCATTCCTCTTTTATTCCCTCTTATATTTCTCCTATTCCCTCTTATATTTATCTCTATATTTTCCTTTTATTTCAAACTAATAGAAACTTTTTTCCCTCCTTGTTACTTCATATGCTTTCCTCTCAGAATCCAATTTTCTCTTTCCAAAATACCCCCTACAACTGAGAATACCTTGCTACTAAGGACTTATGAGTTCATCTCCTTTAAAGGTCATCTTGACAACAAGGATGTAAATTTCCAGAAAAGCCCATCTGATCCTCCTGCCAGCCTTGTGGATGTATAGAGCTTTGCTGGTATGAATGTGTAGGTGTATGGCAGATTTCCCATACTGCATATCTAGATCAGGTCCAATAGTAATAACTTTATATATTTAGAAAAAAATAAAAAAGAAAAAGACATTTTGTAAAGTAATAGAGTAGAAATTACTTCGAATTTTAAAAATAACATAAATATTAATTGAAATTATTTTGTATTGTGGGCCCCTAGCCTGTGCTGTGAACCTGAATAAAACAGAATTATGAACAAAAAGACCAGCTCAGGTAATTGCCAAAATGAACTGAAAATGTGCAATTGAACTAAGTGTTAAAGTCAATACAGATTTTGGTACTCTTTTCTGTTGCAGAATCCCAAAATACTAGTTAGAAATAGGAGCTACATAGTTTACCTTGACAACATTCCTTTACATTCTCTAGTTATAATTCTATTTAAAGGAAGAAATACTGTTTTAAATAAAAGAAGCATGAAAACAGGTCTTTTCATTGTATTCTTCAGACAACAGAGGCACCTCTGACCTGTAATTTCCTGGACTACAGCTGATGTGCATATTAATGAAGCTCTCACTTGTTATTGGCAAAAAATTTCCTCAACTTAATGAGAGATAAGCTCTTAGAATGCAAATACCAGAAATACAAGAAAGTTTACTTATGAATTTTGGTGGTTTTTTTTTTTTTTTACCCATTCTCTAAGGCAGGACAAAACTCAAACATTACTATGCTGCTGGTATAGACCTTCACACAGACTTTGTGACTTCATCTCCCCTTCCCCTCTAAATGCACCATGTCCTAAGCACCAGACAGCTCTGCTTGTACATGAGCTTGGTACTAATAAGTTTAAAGTAGGAAATGATGGTGATGTGATAGCAAATGAATGTTGGCAAAATGTCAAATGTCCGGTGTAAAATTTTATGAGCATGCACATTCCAAAGTAATGTGGACACAAGCCATCCACTGTAGTTCATTTTGGCAGAAATATTGCAAAAATATATAATTTTAGCATATATTACAATTCACTTGCAGATACTTAAAAACACAACCATCAACCTCCCCAGAAAGGTCAAAGGAACACATGGGCAGAGCAGATACAAGAGGAACTGGTGCATCCGAAGACACTGGTTGAAAACTGACACACAGACAGATGAATCAAAGCTTTTGCACAGGTTCCTCAGTGCTGACCAGAGGTAAAAACATGTCAGGGAAATGTGAGTGAGCAGGACTTTGCTGATGCTACTGATGTTAGTGCCAGCAGGCTGCATGCAGTCAGGCACTTCTGAACCAAATCTCTGTAAACCAAATCTCTGTGTACCAGTGACTGCATTACAGACACTCAAATACACCTCTGAAACATCTTTATAAATATACTCAAGTCTACTACGTGTAATACAGGCAATATATAGTGGACACTCATAACAGCAGGGAAAAAAGCACAGTAGAGTTGAAAATTTTGTTAAATCATTTGAGCTGGTAGGTTTTGAAAAGAAGAAATCATTATATTACTCGATTTTATACCTCTAAACATGTAGTCATTGGCAATTAGCAGTTTTCAGAATGGATATACATCCAAAGAGTTATTATATTAACTCTTATTTATATAATAATTCCAGTTCACAAAAGGAAATGTGACATTTGCCACACTTAGAGACCTGTGCTGTGCAGTGTTTCTTCACATCCCAAAAATCACATTCTTTAGTTGGCAGAAAACACCTGACATCTGGAAGAACTGACCTCTTGGAATATTCATCTTGAGACATTATTTAATCACAAAGCATTATAATATCTATGAAAAAAGGGGAACCTGGCCAAGGCTTTGAGATCCTCTTCCAAACTCACTAACTGTCAGACAAAACTTTTCTTTTAAAAAACCATATGACATCCCTCAAAGCTATGTCTGTCCAACGCTCATTAGCAGTAAGTGATAAAAGACATTAACAAGGGAGATATTTTTAATGAGCTTGCACACTGTGTGTCTGCAGGCAGCCTGGCCCCTTCTAGTGGCCCTTGGGCTTCTGTCTTACCAAAATAGATCTCCAGTGCAATTCTGCTCCTTTGGCTTTTGCCAGCACTTTACAAGAGTAATGAAACAAGTAAACTAAAATCCAAATAAAATCCTGCTAAATACCAGCCAAAGCATTCACTACAGCTGTACAAGAGTGTCCAAACACATCAAATTCAGGTCACCTGGATAACAACAGGTAAAGTTGCTTTCACAGCAGAGGTCATACAGCATGTGCAAAGAGCAGCTAATATGTGCTACTAGTGACTAATCAATAGCAAGCAAAACCAGCCAGTGTCCTTTGCCAGGCTTTGTGAGGCCAGGATTATCCCCCAGGAGTGGGAACCTTCAGCTAAAAAAAAAAAAAAGGGAAAGATCCTTAAGAATTGTTGTGACTATAGAGGCCATGAGAAGTTAAGGAAACGTCCTACTGGATCACACACCCACAAAGTCCCTCTCACAGCTGTTGGCTAGTCCATAGGACCAGCTTCAGGCAGAAGCTAATGGAGAAGACCTCTAACTGTGGAGTGGAAATGGGAAAGTAACACTGATTGTCAAAGGTGCCCTGGGAACAATGCCCAAGACACTTAAGAACCACCTCGATGACTTTTTCATTTGTCTCCAGAGTTTCCAGAAGTCTAGACTTGCTATCTTGGAAATGTCAGTATCAGACAAATTTATGGTGAGAAGCAAAGTTCATAAGATAACGTGGGTGGGGAAAAGAGGATGTTGAGGGGAAGGAGAGAGGGTGGGAAGAGAGAGAGATAGTAAGTCTAGACTTTATTTTTAATATATCTTCCATTTTGTGACATCATCTTGACTTCTAAGGACCTGGTTGATCTTGAGCTCATGAGGAAATAAATCCAGTTCATGTACAATGGCATCAGTTCATCTGCCTATGATACAAATCGATAAAAACAACAAGCCTTTATTTTATCCAGTTAGAGCATCGCACCACCAGGGATTCACTGTGATGATGTATAGCTAACATGTAACTCAAAAAAAGTATTGATTCAAAGTTGCAGAGAAAGACTGCAAGCCATATTTATGCACAGAAATGCATAAATATGATGCTAAACTACCAGGATTTCCTTAAATGAGTCCTTCAGTCAAAGCTGGGACTAAAAGCAGTGTAGATGACAGTACTGCCCAAGGTTCGTTCCATTCTTAGCATTCATCCTTAATTCATGGTTGTGTTGAACTCTAGTTGCACTGTACATATTGTACATATTCCTATTCAGCCTGAAAGCAATTAAAGCTTAAAAATGTGCCCATTTCACCTGATGAACAGCCTGACCAAAATGAGCTTCCAACCTGTCTGGTTTAACAAAGGAGAAAGGCAAACCTGAAAACATTAAAGGGCTTAAACATTCCCTTTGATTGTCATTAACTGATTTACATCTGGAAAAGGCATCAGAGAACATAATGTGACAAAACTAATAGGTTAAGATGTTTGCAGAACAAGAATAATCCTTATGCTATAGACAGGAAATATTCAACTCAGAATAGAGTTTAATGAGGGCAAAATAAAGCCTAGGCATGTGGAAATGCTCCTCTTTGAGGATATTCTTTATACCAATTACTCTTCAAAGGTAATGCATTAATGTTTTTGGCAAAAGATTACAATTAAATCAGATGAATAGTTTCCAATGTTTTTGCATCTAATGTGCTCAAAAAAATGTTCCTTTGCTCATATTATGAACCTGTCATCCTTGTATTTTATTTTGGCAATACATACATATATTGATTTCAAGTTTGTCAAGAATTTAAAAATATCTCAGCCTATGAATCTAGTTTATAACATGAAAAGTAATTAATTCATTTTCATTATTGTTTTTTGTTTTCCAATAATATAAGGATATCACATGGGGAGAAAAAATGCCAGTTAATTCCTACTTGTTTCCTATTTCTTCCAGAGAGACTTATTTTCTTATTTTTACTATTAAAATTTTGTCCTTAAAGACTGACCATTGTCTTGAACTTTACAGTCTCTTCTAATTTCTTTCTAAAAAATTCTTTTGCTTTGATGTGCCTCTGATATTAGCACAGTAACAAAATAACACAACACAGTAATTCCCTGATAAAGCTCAATTTTGGGACACAAAAGAGAACATTGAGTGCAAAGTGGAGAGGCACATCTGAATTGGGATATTTGTCAGTGTTTAACATCTCCCATGTGACCTCAAAAATTTAACCCTGTGTTTCACAAACAATGCTCTAAATTTTTTTTTCCTCCCACAAACTTCAGTAATAGCAGTAAGACATTTTTTTTTTCTGTATACAGAGACTCCTTTTCCCTGAAAAAAAATGTACTTAATAAGGTGATAAAGATCACCTTGAAAAGATTCAGGAGATGAAATGCACAGCAAAGTAATGAATGCACTTAGGTAACAAGAGCAGGGGTTGAAATCTCCCATCTCAGGCATTCATAGAAACCTTAAACTCTGGATTCCTTTCTCTCACACCTTTTCCTACTCTGCTCTCATCATTTCAAGTTGTCCCATGTTTGTTATACCCAGCTGTGCACAGGAAACCCCACCTTTCCAGGGCTCAGCAATTCAGCCTTTTTTCTGACCTGTATTCTTGGACTTCTGAGTTCTTCCCCAAAATAAGGCCATGCCCAGTGGAGCTATACTCTACCAAGGTCTCTTGCAAGCACTTTTGGGCCAGAGAAAGCCATCTGTAGAAAAAAGTGGCAGTTGGGAGATAACGGGTATTTATTCAAAAAACAGAAGAAAATTGTGACATAGGAGAGAGTCATGGGAAAGAACCTCAGAAAGGAGGAAGATTAGCCATCCTCTGTTTTCAGACTGAAGTAGTTTTTTAAAAATCAAAAGAGTTGGAGGAAGACATTTTTTATGTAAGGATGCCAAGCAAAGGACAGCCTGGGTTGGGACAAAGCAGCCTCGGGCAACAGGTGTTGATAGAAGGATCCCTGACAGTTTAGCTCAGAAGACACTTGCCCCTTTCATGTTATCAAGACTTTGAATGAAATAACAGCCAAAAATAAGTGTGTTGAACAGGGTTTTTTTGGGGTTAAATAAAAAAAAAACCAAACACATTTATGTTAAGAATAGGTCACCCTTGTGTTTAAACTTCTGCTTTCAAAACACACTAGTAAGCAGATAGGGCCTTCTTATTCATTTAAGATTTTTTGGTTTCTAGAGAATAAAATTAATTACCTAACCAATATAATTAAAAAATACCAATATGAAAGGTATGGTACTCCCAGATCTCCAAATCCTAGCTGGATTTGACCTTCACTTCCCAGATCTCAGTTACTTTGAATTGCAGTTCTCAGCTCTTTGTGTGATTCCTCTTGTATTACTTAATGTACTCCTTTAACCTCTTTAGTTAGTCCATATCTATTTCCACTGCCATGCTGTCCAACAACAAATCCTCATGTTATTTTTTATATATTATAATTGTTTATAGCTTTAGTTTTGCAGGATGACAGGATCACATTAATGACAACAGAATATACCCTCCCTTTTTGCCCTAGTGAATTAAAAAGAATCTACAGGTAAATTCATGTATACAACTAGCATTTCATTCCTTTCATATAGTGGGGTTTGTGCCAATCTCCCTGCAATTGCAATGAAAATAAAATAGATATACTGTGTCAGCTACCAAAAGAAAAGGAAGAAATCTGTACCTCTTGTTAGTATAACAGCCTATTAAATTAGGAAAACAAGATGGATTTGAGTGGAAACAATGTACTTTTTCTACTTAAATAGTGCCATAAATCTGGCTCAACATAAGTGCTTTGTTCAGAATCAGTGTCAGGAGCCAATGTCCTAATGCTCCTACTCCCTCTTCCCATCACAGTCTTTAGCACCGAGGAACCCTCACTCATCCCTGTGCATCCTCAGCCAGAAATCCACATTCTATCACACACCCTTGAGTAATTTGATGTTCATTTACCTTCTCAACTACTATACTCCTGTGTAAGAGTATAACTGGACAACAGGTATTCTAATTATAAATAGGTGTAGACATTTCAAACACTCAGGTCTTCCAGTAAAACTGCTGTAAATTTAGAAGAGATTATTGGATGAAATGGTCTTAAACATGTCTTCAGTGCCTGTTGCTACTCTTCATCCTTTTTGCTACAAAGTCTTTTGGACGTTGCTGTAGCTCTTTGGTTTTACCTAAGGCAGAGGAGCCTGCATTCCTGTTTAATCACTGTGGCCTGATGTGCCTAACATTGTTTCCTGGGATCTGGAGTCACCAGAAGCCTGTGGGTCACAGGTTAAACTTTCTGGGATATGTGCATACATTTCCAGCATTAATCCGGATTTTGATTTTCAGGATATTCAAGAACTTCGAGGCTCAGCTGAAAGAAGTGTATTGTCCTATTATAGAAAAGGGGGGATGGGAGGGGGAAGTGTATAGAAAACAGTTTTCTGAAAGGCAGCCTCTTTTCTGCCAGAAAAATTTCAAAATACCAGTTGAATTGCAAGTACAATTTCTCTTCCTTGCACCTCTAAGTGGACTTGACTGTGGATTAAAAAAAATGTACCTGTTTATTCTCTAAGGGAAGACTATTTAGAATAAGTGTATGCTTACAATTACGGTAATGCTTAGAAACCTCAGTTATGAAAGGATTTGGTTTGGGTTTGTTTTTTGGTTTTTTTGTATATAAGTTGCAGTGAAATCTAATGAATTGTATTGAAAATGCATGATTTTTGCATTCACATCACATTGCTCCTTCTCTGTTCACAAAGTCTCATAAATGTTACCAAGACAGATCAAGTTTCACTGAGAAAATTAGCCTAAGAAAAAGAGCAGAATTCCCTTCCACTACCACCCTTTCTGTTTCCCTCATACGCTCACAAGAGAAAAACTGAGGTAATATCAGCTGCACAGAGTAGGAAGAAATTAGGTCCAAACTTGACATTTTATGCTACATGTAGACGATGTATTTATAAAGAGAGCTTTACATGTGCTCATATTTGTCAATAAAAATATGGTTCTATTTAAATACACAGAAACTGTGAAACACACCTGTCATAGGTTAGCAAGCATAGTCCCGGAAGGGACGTCCTTGCTAAGGGGTGCTTACAGTTTCCTCTGGGAACTGATAGAACCTATCAGCTGGCCAGTTTGAATATGGACAATTCTCTAAGCCACTTAAAGTTGTGATCACCTCTGTGATCCACATTTAAGAATAGGCAAACTCCCCCTCCAAGCTCTCTCTCGTTTCCGGCGCTGGGACAAGTGGCTGCAGGCCCCGTGTGGGGGCCAGCGGGCCCGGCCAGGCCCTGCCTGGGCCAGGCCGGGCCGGGCCACGGCCATCCTGGAGCCATGGACCTGTTCCAGCCGTGGAACCCCCCCCACTGCCTTGCCGTGGGCAGCCGGAGCGGCTCGGCTCTCCCCCCTCTCCACTGCGATAAGAAAAATTCAACATTCCAGCTGCAAAGCTGCAAGGCCGAGGTGAGATTAACCCTTTTATTGCTGTGAAGAGCTGAAAACCTGAGGGAAGAGAGAGAGGAGATGCTTAAAGCTGAAATTCTGTTGTGAAGCTATGATATATCAGAGTATCCTGTTGTAATTTCATGAAGATATGGGGGGTGGAGTGTTCAACTCGTGAGCAAAAGCACCTGCGCTGAGATAGGCAGATGCTGACGCAGCTGTAATTTCATGAGAAGTTTGGACAGGGAGAGATGAACCAGATGAGGACTTTTGCTCCAAACGGGAAAGGAGAAAACCTCAGTCCGTAGAGATGAACCAGATGAGGACATTTGCTCCAAATGGGAAAGGAGAAAACCTCAGTTCCTAGAGATGCTCCCAGAGATAGTCCTAACGATGAAGATGATGAAGACCCTTTGCTCCCAGGGAAGGAGAAGGGCCTCTGTTTTTGTTTCTGAACGGCTCAACCTTAAAAATTGTACCCCAGAAAACTTCAAGAGTGGACCCTCGAAAGCAGTTGCGGGAAAAGCTGCAAGTCGGGGGAAAGGACTCACACGCAGGCAGAGAGACTCCTCTTCCTAAATGGACTGAACAATATTTGGAAGTGGGCGGCTGTCTCGTTGTGATAATGTTTTCATAGCATGAGCAAGAAGAGACTTCTCTCTCTAAATGGACTGAACAAGGTTATTATGGAAGTGGTAAACAGACTGAACATCTTAAGGGTTGTCTTTTCACATTGTCAGTGGGAGAAGGGAGGAAGGTGGGGGGAGGAGGAGAGTTCTGAAGGTGGTATAATTTTTTTTCTTCTTTTAGGTCTGTTAATAAACTTCTTTATATTCTTTCAAGTTTGGTGCCTGTTTTGCATTTCTCCTAATTCTTATCTCACAGCAGATAAACAGTAATGAGTATTTTGGACCAAACCACTACACTAAATTGGTGTTTCCGCCCGGTTACAAACCGAACCCGCGACAACACCGAATATTGCTTTTACTTTTTACTTATCCTCTAAATTTTGTGTCCATATGCAGAAGAATGAAGATTACCTGCCAAAATAAAATGCTGTAAGAATGAAATATACAGCATGTACTGTGGGAAAGTACTTGGTTTCCTTACAGATGCAGCAGCTGGTGTGCACTGCTCACAAGTGCTTATTTTATTCAGCCAGAAAAATAAAGGAGTTTATGGCATATTTCAAATGAAGACATCTTGAATTTTTCACATGCTTAGTATTCACTATTTTTTATTTTAATATTCAAAGGCTACACTGAAAATTAGCACTTTTTTTACTAGAAAAGGTGATTTTTTAACTCTCTTTCCCATTCAGTGTAATATACTATTACACAGCAAGGAAATCAAGATGTCTTTTAAATCCAGCTTCAAGTATCTACACACTTCATGTTAAGCTGCAATGCTTAATTTAATAACTGTACAGGACTGGTAAACATTTTACACAATGGATTATGTAGCCTAAGGGACAAAGCCACAGCATTCAGAAGGTGGTATAATAGGTTGGAAAGATGACTGTACACTTGAGAGGAGGCAGAAAAACCCAAAGCAAGGAAATCTTTACCACAATTGCCAGAAAATAATGTAGTCACTATGTGAGCACACCCTCTGGCACTCTGTCAGGACAGGAGAGAAGTCTACAGTACTGTCATGGTCCACAGGCTACAAATGTTCCCAATGTAGCTTTGTATTCAAAGCTTTTGACAAAAAAGGTCAACAGCTGTGGTTCACTGAAAGTCTGGGGGCAATAATTCTGTGTTTTAATGGCATAAATGACAATAGTTTTTCAACAAGAGAAAGAACACAGAGAGAGGAGAGACAGCAAAAATGGAAAATAAAATTAGTCTTATTTCATTTCCTTTCTACATTACTAGTTGGATTAAAACATAAAATATTGTTCCAAATTCCCTCAAGTGCTTGAACTCATTCTTCAAAATGAAAAGCGTTAATTACCTGCAGCAGTTACGTTCATCCAACGCAACAAGGTTTCATTTAGCCTGCCCAACCTCCTCAGAACTGCTATTGGACTTTTGTTTGGGCAGTGAAGGGAGGGCATGCATGTTATTATGAAAAGACTCGATCCCAAATATGCAAACAAAAATTCCTCAAGGATCAAAGGAAATCAGATCATTAATATCATATTTGCACATACATTTAAAATTTTATTGCTAAATACTGGCACAGATAACAAAAGATTTTATAACTACTGCACATGACTCTGAAAACTACATACAGCACTTCCAGAAGTGATGTAAAAAATCAGTGTCTAGGGAAGATAAAATGTTTCCTACATGATATTAACATCACCATTTAGCATGAGCCAAAAAACATCCTTCTGCAGGTTCAACTAAACTGCTTGGGAAACTCTGCGATCAAAATATTTACTGGATTCAGATGTGATGAACTTACAAACCAAAAAAAAAACCCTTCTAATCCTTCCTTCTACACTTCTTCTACTGTTTTCCTACCATTCCTGCCATTTCGTGATGTGCTTGTGATTTTTCACAGGAGCTCAAAAGGTTCAGCTCAGACAGGGAACCAATGGAGGAACTTTCCACTCTCTTGTTCCCCATAATCTCTTTTATTCCCCAGAACACGCCTCCCACCACTGGCCATGCGTGTCCTCTGCGTGATCCTTTTCTCCTTCACTGACACCAGCAGCCTGAGTGCCACAGTTTTGTCTCCAGTGTGATCCCTTGGAGCTAAATTCTGTGGTCCTAATGCAGATTTTTGGGGTTTTTTTTCGTTCCTGCTCTCGGATTCATAACAAAGCCAATAAAAATGGAGGGTCTGCTCATGGAATCAGTTCCACACATACTTGTCTTATGGAGGTGAATAATCCTACTGATTTCAAAAGAATGACAAATGTGCATGAAGTTCAACATAAGTGTAACTGATTGCAGGCTCGTGGCCTGGATGCTGATCCCAGGATTTGGCTCCAGCAGCACAACCTTATGCAGCTTGTGCTGATAAGTCCTATTTTAATATTAGTAAAGGGGTATGGCACAGAACGTGTCTGTTAAAAGGTTTAAAATACATGTGTATTTTATTTAAGTAACGTTGAATTTCTGGGCAACCTCCCTAAATTCCTTTAGTTTGCTGAACAATTAGAATCAGCTTTGGCATTCTTGTGTAATGACGCAGAGGAGAATTAAATGACAGACCATATGTATATGAAATGTATGCAAATTCATACAAACATGCAGCAAAGTTAGACATACTATAAAAGAAAAAAAATGCAAAAGTATATGCTGGTTTGTGCACACAAGGTTCAATGCTGTGGTAAAAAACCTGCTGTGCTTGTCTATGAATTCATCCTCACTTGCCTCATCTATAGAACAAACAAATGTTTAAAACTTTCAAAAAAACCCTCTTTTTCAAAGAAAGTGCACATCTGTTCACCAAGTCTGACCTGAATTTGCACACTGTATTGCATCCCTCAAAACAATTTTTTGGAAACAAATTTCAGTTTTTCAACAAAATGTTCCCAATTATCCCCATATAAAGATAATTTTTACACACTAGAAGACATTGAGGCCCAAACTAGCAGCAAATACCGAATCCAAGGAAAAGGAAGCAGATCTCTCTCTTATCTGTGTGCCCAGGCACTTTTCTGGAAGCGTTTGAAAGCCACAGACACACACACAGAGGCACTTGTGCAGGCAGTCGGGGCAGTGCTGAAGTACATTTCAGTCATGGTGTCACCCGCACAGAACCCTTCACCTACAGAATGTCACAGGTATTCCAACACCCACAGCAGGATGCCACACTGCTTCCAAAGCAATCTCTCAGAAGTACAGGCAGACCAGGTGATTCATTTTCCATCACTTCACTGGTGGTGTTCTCCTGACATTCCCGTGGGACACACGACCCAGGGCTGCTGTGATCCCGATGGGAACC
This sequence comes from Corvus kubaryi, assembly GCF_017639235.1. NCBI lineage: Eukaryota > Metazoa > Chordata > Aves > Passeriformes > Corvidae > Corvus > Corvus kubaryi. The sequence continues at coordinate 4,363,811 of NW_024580659.1, forward strand.
GCGTGCGAACCCAGGGGTCCTGGCAGGGAAAGTGGAACTTGCCTTTTCCTGCTGCTGCTGCTGCTGCTCCATGGGCAAAAGGCAGCTCTAGCAACTGTCCAGCCTTTCCTGAGCACAGCAGCCTGAAAGAAAACTGCACTTCAGCAGTGCTGATAATGCTGGGGAAACAGAGAAGGAGAGAGGGGCCATCACCTGCACAGCTGAGCCAGAGCACAGGGAGTGGCAGCTCCTGCTGCTCAGGGGACAGCAGAGAAGTGACCAAGAGTGACCATCTAGAGCAGGATCTCCGTGGCTCACAGACTCCATGGCCAGAAGAGCTGGAGCCCTGCAGTCCTCCTCCCCTGGACTCTGCAGTTTGCACCTCACATTAGAGTCTCTGAAACTGGCACCATACCACCTTTTGTATGGGGGACTGTTTTTGGAAACAAGAATGGCACTATGGTATTTGTAATCTCATGGCTTAGTTGTTGGTTATCTTTTTATACAAATAATTAATAAAAACTTTGCTTTCATGCACAGTGAATTTGGAAGTACATCACTAGTTTACCACAGAACTGGGGAAAAAAATTAGAAAGTTAACCTGCTCTCTGAGAGAAACCACTAATCTGGAAGAAGAAAAGAGCACAACAGATTTTGGAAACATTTCCCAAAATACTTCAGGCCAGAATTTCCGCAGGGTTTCTGAACCACGATCATAGCATTTATGATGTATGTATGATGACTTATTACAGATTTCCATCTAGCCTAAGGCATTTATTTTCTTAATTTGTTACATATCATAACAAGAAAGTGAAAATAGTTTATAATGACCACCAATGAAGAAAGATTTGTAAAATATAGACCACATTAATCCATGACAATAAGGAACACGGGTTGAAAGCAATTGTCCCTCAAAATTCTTTAAAAACCCTCTCCAAAAGCAGCACTGACTTATTATTAAAGAAGAGGGAAATTTTAAAATAAAACCCCATCTCTATTCATCTTTCTGCTTTATACATCAATTAGGAAAAGACCAAAATCTGTATGGTCCATAATCTAAACGCCTGCTAAAATAAAGTTTTGTTAACATTTCTATAGTAATTTACTACAGTTGTTACTACAATATACTTAATTGCTAATTATCATTGCAACAGAAGAAACTCCTAACCAAAAAACACCTCAAACAACCCAAACCAGATATTAACATTGGTTGAACCCATTAGCAAAAGCAGTCATCCTTATTGTGGAAATTTCCTCATCACTGTGGTCAATCCTCACTAAGTAAGGAACATTTCCAATGGGTTTTGTTTAACTAAGGTAATCTCAAATTAATGTGTTTGTTCTCTGTATATCTTATTTCCCCATGGTCCAGTCCAAACTCTCATCTGCTACTGCAGTTTCCAACTGGTCTCATGATTAGAACAGACTTCTTGAATTTATGAATGTCTGTTTGGAAGCTGGACAACTTCCAGGACACAAGATCTGAACGTGACCCTCTGATCTGCAGTCAGCAGTTCAATACTGCTCAAGGAAAGAGCTTTTGGAGTGTTCAGTAGGAGCAGAACCTTGCACACACTGAACACAGCCTTCTGTGTCCCCAGAATTCTACCCAGAACGGTATCGTTTGTATCCATACATTTGCATTGTAGAGGGACTGGGAATTATAGCTGACATCTGAAAATTATCTGGTAATAGTGCAAAGAATTTATAATAATGGACGTGGTTCTTGCTTCAGAGAATTTTATATCCATTAAAATGAAAGTTGAGTTGTGGAGCTAAAAGAACTCACACTCCTGTCCAAGCCATAACACTAAGAATTCAGTGATTTTTCCAGCAATTATTTATGTCATATACAGAGCAGTAATTTTTCTTCAAAAGAAACTTGTTCTATGTTTGTACATTTGCTGCATGGATTGGTGATGACAAAACTAACACTGGCCATGATTTTTGCTATTCAGTTTACCAAAAAGGTAGGGAAAATGACCAATTTTGCTGTTTGAAAGTATTTCCTAACAAAATACTAAACCAAAATATAGCTCTTTTTCACTTTCATAAAAAATGCCAAGTGGATTTTAAGCATGGAGCTTTATTCTTCAGCCAGATGCTATAGATGTACAGAAGATCACTAAAGAAAAAAATCCACCAATGGCAGATCCCTCGATCACAGATATCTGTCACTGCAGATTTATCAGTTTAATTATGGCCCCCAAGAATGCCTGTGCAGCTGGTTTTGTTATTAACTACGTATCCTGTGGTAGTGCTAAGTTAAAAGCTTTTGAAGGAATGTCCTTTAGCTCACTGCTGACTGTTCAGCAGCTCCATCCCCACAGCACAGCAGAGCTGCTCATGCATTTGACAAAGTGCTTACTGGGAGTCATACATGACTGAGCTCTGATAGTTATGCTAGGCCCTTCTACCCAGAAAGAAAGAATGCAACTTATGTACCACTTAATTTCCTGTATTTTATAATTTAGATATTCTCTTAATGCTTAGTTTCATGCTGTAATATTGATAATTACTAATTGATTTATGAGGAATTAAAAAATTAATCTGTGAGCTTCAAGAAACTTCAGATTTGCCACCGGATATTTCCAGATCTCCTGTATCCAAACTGAGGGTATAGAGCAGGAATGCAGACTAGAAATTGAAAACAGATAATAAGTGCTCTCCTTGTAAATGACACAAAATCAGGGAAGGATTTAGATGGCTCTGTGATTGGCATTGTTTCAGTGCTTCCATAAATCATTCCTGGTCTCATACAAATTTAAAGCTGTCAAACACTATTTTTTATTTTTTAACTATTATATTCTTAAGTCATGTTTTGAATGGATTTAATAAATAAGTGTAACTGAGGAATTTGGCAATCTCAGCCAACTTTAATTTATACTTTTTTTCTGGTTGAAAGAAAAAACAATTACTATGCTGTGTATTACTCCCAAATCTTAAAATACATGTTAACTAAATGTAGACTCAATATTAAATACATATAAATGCATTTCATGCATAGGCATTTTGTATCAAATACATTTATAAACAGTAAGTAATACTTACACATCAAGTTCTTCATTGCTGATAAATTCTAATTAATTGATGAACCAGTTACTCTAGAGAGCCCTTTAAAATTCCATTCATATTTCTTTATTAGAAGATGCGCAATCCCTGGAACCTTGTAACAAGTTTGTATCAAACCTTATGCACAGTGGAGGAGAAGGTCATATAAAATGGACCTTCTTTGTGGAATCATCAAGGTTCACTTTTTATTAACTGTTTTATTTAAGATATGCAAATTGAAAGGCTTAGGTCTGACTGCTAAAACATTTCTGCACATTCTGTACTGAATAAATAGTAATTACTGAAAATGCTGCTTAAAATTACACATATTGATTTTATATGTCAGGTCGTGAGGAGTATAATATTGTCTGGAAGAATCAAGGCTTCAGTGATCAGAGAAATTCCTGTATGGGTATATATGTATAAAAGGGATTCTCAGTTTTCTATAGGAATAGTAAATCTCTCAATATGAGAATAAGGGGAGATGCTGAAGTTCTGACTTGCATAAATAACAGAAAGAAAAAACTGGGGG
>NW_024580659.1:4367472-4539416 GCF_017639235.1 Corvus kubaryi
AATATATATATAAATAAATACAGTCAAAATTAACTAGGAAAGAAAGATATTAAATACTAGGAAATCTGAATATCTGACAAAAATCACTATAGGGCAAGCTTTGGATTTGGCTTTTAGAAAGCCCAATTAAACCCAACAACAGCTGCCAAACTGGAAGCTGACACGTCAGCCATGTCCTGGCCACTGCTGTCCATCATGGAAATAAATTTACCATTTTATAAAGCAGTGTGAAAAATGCCCTAAATAAGGAACCACAGTGGAGATCTTTGCCCCCCCCCATTTGTTATTTACATTAAAATAATGCCCAGAGGCTGTAAACAGTGTTGGAACCTGGAAACGAGTTTCAACATCTCTTTGCATGGTGTTGTCTATGCTTGTTTAATTGGCATGTGTACACAAATGAACATGTTTGTGTACACACACACACACACACACACACAAACCATCCCTGCTTACTGCACATACAAACACACAGGCCCTGTTTGCACACTCCAACCCACGATTTTACACTCTCAGGATCACAGATAAATACATCTTTTCATATCCTACACAATGCAATGACCTCTTGGTCCATAGGTGGGCTGGGTAGACACTTGCTTCATTTGAAAAGCAGCCTAGCACAAAACCATCTGAGACCTGCTAGTTTTGTAAGTGAAGTCCACAGTACTTACAGGAATAGACATCATATACATTTTAGCATTAATTATTTTCCTCACTCTTCTCCATTTTGTGAATTCATAATATATAAAGAAAATATCAGGTTACACCTATTTGTTCATTATCTGACCGGTATTTTGAACATGGGATAACGTAGACATATTTTTCTGCTACTTTCCCATTTCTGAGCCCCTGTAGCAAATAATTGATCAAGACTTAAACAGGATCTTTTCCTTATACCTCATGCTCAAAGACATGAAGACAAGGATTCACAACAGCTCTGTTGACTAAGCATGTAAGAACACCCTTCAACTCTGCCCAGAATTATGGAGTATTATGTTCTGCTGTGTCGATCAAATCCGTGGATACTCTTAGCCTGGACACACAACTCCCTCTGTAAATCACTTTGCACCTTGTGACAATTTAAGTTTTATATCTGTGTCTGCAATCTGAAGGGGAGGGAAGGCAGAAAGATAAATCTACAGTGTATCTTAGTTCCATGATGAGACCTCTGTTAATTAGGTCTTCCTCAATCATCGCCTCTTTAATTGGCATTTTTCTAATATCAGGAAGAGATGCCTAAGAATTAGATGTCTGATGCTGCATCAAAAGGCCACCAATAATGCACAGCCCAGTGCCAGCAGGGCAGAATCTATTGACAACAGAATTACTTCTTGTTTTAAAAACAAAGTCTAAGCAATGAAGTACTTATAGTGTCAGAAGTGGAAAAAAATTGGGGGAAGAAAAGAAGCAGAGAAAGTGTTACCAGTAGTTCCTAAAAACAGAAATGTTCCCCAGCCAAATGGACATACCACCACCAGATTGGGAAGACAGAAAAATAAGAGGTCTGTACCTATGGGAAAACTTGGAGCCCAGATGACCAACTCTTGTTATTCCATAGGTTCCTAGGCAGAATATTCCAAGATATTTTCTGTTTTAAGATGTACAGATTAAGATTTCAGAGTTACAGTACACCTCAGGCTCCCATGAGCTTTCTGTAGTGTTTTCATTTTGGGGTGTCTTGGCTGTACAAGGACTAGGCAAATAAATGTAAAACACTTTCAGATTTCTTTCCTGCTTTCTGTCTCTGTTTCTCTGCAAATTTTTTTTTTCTAATACTGTAATATTTCCCTCATGGTCCTTTTTCATCCTAAGGAGCCACATCTACTGAAGAGCTTACCTGCTAATATTCTCAATCATTATTTTAAAAAAAAATCCTACAGAATCTAAAACAGTATTGTTCAGCTAGGTACTAATACATTTATTTATGCATCCCTTAATTCCTTTTGAGCAAAATCTGATTTGGCCCTACATCTTATGTTTCTTAAAGATAAACAGGGCATTATTAAAAAAAAGAAGTTCTTGTTTAGGCAGAAGCCAAATGCACCTTAATGAATATGACAACAGTTCTTATTTATGCACAAGTAAATCAAGGCTGTATTTGCACTATGCAGTCTTAAGGGTTTTCTGACATTATGAGTTAAATTGATTCTGTTAATTGCTTAGGTAAGATGAGAAACATTCAGCTCCTTGATAATATTTTATGCTGAATGACATTAACTTACTGACTTTGATGGTTATACCTCTTGTTCAAGATAAATGTTTCTAAATATTTATAGTGAGAATGTGTTCTAAATAAACTTATCTAGCACTACATTTTAGTCATCAACAAAAGTGCTAGTGATTAGAAGCTCATGATGTAGCCAATAGAACTGTTTGTCTGAAAATCTACACATCTTGAAGAGAGAAAGAATGAGGGCAGGATGGAACATTTTTTTGGTTATCTAGAACTGGATATATTTAAACCAAAGGGTTGTTTAATAGCTTCTCAGGCTTTGATTAATTTCATATTGAAAGGATTCTGTTCCACATCAAAGATGTCTGTTAGAAAAAAAAAGATTATTTTCTTAAAAAAAAATTCCCCCAACCTCTGGCTGAACATATAATTTTCAGTTTAGGAGCAGGTGACAGTAAGATATCTCCCAAGTGAGAGTATTTAGATTTTTACAGAACTAAACAACCCTGTTGTGATGAAAGCTGGACTTTCCTCAGTGCTGGGATCCAATGAAAACAATAGTGTTTCACTAAACTTTGAGGCTGACAGTGTAAGAGTTTTACAAGAACCATTTAACATTTATCATCACATCCTGCAAGTTACATTTAGACGAGGGAAATAGTTACACAAAGCAAACAATCTTGCATAGAGTAAAAAAAACGCAGAAACTTCTTAAAAATGGATGCATATTTAAGAATGATGCCTCTTTGCAATAACCTGTCAGCAATAATGGGTTCCCATAAACAGGAAATGGTATTTTAAAAATAGGAACAGATTATTATCATCTCTGATGACAGAAACTACATACTTTCTTTTTTCTGATTATGTTCAGTGCAAAGTCCATCAAGCTGAGCACTTGCACAGACCAAATAACAGGAAATTGTAAGGTCAGAAGAGAACAGTGGAAATTTCTGTAACACAACTGTGGCAGAAGTTGTGGCCACTGGAAATCAGTAGGAAAAGGCTGAAGAGGCAGGAGAAATTATGTAACCTGGGAAAGTGAGGTTTTAAGTTTGGGAAAAGAGGGTTTGAAGAGCCTGCAGGTTACTAACGAGGGAAGAAGGGAAAAGAGGCTGGAGATGGGCTTGACAATAAATCAAATGAACCTGAAACCCCAGAAGGAATCTTGCAGGAGGAAAAGGCTGTAGAGGGAAAGGAGATAAGAGCATGAAGAGTCACTAGAGGCTCTAAGAAAGGAGACATTGAAATCCTGAATGCAAAATTTTAAGAGAACAAATCTGGGAAAATAAGGATAAGGTGCTTCCTTGAATTACGAAGATAAAGTTGAATATGAGGCATATCCATGCAAGTGTTGAAATATTAGTAAATGGAATATTGAAACATTTTTCATTTAGAAAGTTTCTCTTAGTTACATAAGGCAGATTGTCTTTGACAGGAGTGGCTGGCAGAAGAAAAGATCGCGGTACTCAAGAAGAAAACTGGAAGACAAATTTAGGCAGATAGCACAGTTCAGGATTTCTTGGATATCAAGTGTAGAAATTATGAAAAAGACAACAGAAGCTGATATTCTTATTTGTCCTATAAAGTCTAACACAGGAAGTTTCTATACTTTAGAACTATGTCTTACAAATCTTACAGGTACTAAATGACATGAAAATTAGTTAAAACAGATCAGTTTTAGGAATATATGCTACCTTTAAAATATGCCTTTAACTGCCTATACAAACCATTGCTAAAAGAGAAATTGCCCTCATCTGTTTTGCAAAACACCATTTCCAGAAGCCTGGTCTCATTGAAACATAGACAAATATTTGTGCTCAGATGATGAATTCACTTGCTTGTTCTAAAGATTCATTATTTGATTCTGCATCTATAAGAAAAACAAATTTGCACAAAGTTTTATCACTACACTATTTCAATAGTGCACAGAAAACTGAAACTGTTGGAAATGCACAATGTGCTTTATGCAACAAAAGCCTATTTATAAATTATGACTCCATACACAATATGCCTTGGGGACTGTTCCTGTTCTAATCAAATAGTTCTGCAAATTTGTTGCCAAGAACTGAAGAAGTATTTACCTGTAATAGTTAGGTGAAAAAATGATACTATCAGGTCAAATATGTTTTCATATACACTGTGGATGTCTTATTCACTCACTAGCCAGCTTCTAAAGGTTCCACAAAAAATTAAATCACATAGCTTAAATATTTGTCTGCAAATAACACTGGTTAAATAACTCTGCAACATCTGGTTTCCTTTTCTGTTTGCTATTTGAGAGCTTTTTCTGTGTATAATTAATCCTTATAAAATGGGAATAAAGCAAGTTATTGTCTTTTGGAAACTGATGAAGTATATTACAAGTACAGAGAAAGGGACTGTACTTCATTCTGCACAGCAGAGTTAAGATGACCACAAAGAGAAAAAAAAAGTTTATGTTCATGTGAAAATGGTACTTGGAGCTCAGAGGTCTAGATTCACTTAACAAATTCAGTAAAATGAAGTACTTAGAGTAACCACAAAGCTGAAGTGGAGAATTTCAGCAGAAGGACAGTTCGAAGAGTTGGAAAATAAAAGCACAGAGAGACATGACAGGACAGTTTCTGCCTGCTTGGATTTTCCAGGGCTCTGTGCCAACACAGACTGAATTTGTGGGCCATTACAGATAATCAAAGTGAGGGAAAAAACCCAACATGTGAATGGTGCTTCTATGGGAGCTGTGGTAACATACACAAGTATTTGCGTGTTCATGACAGTATTGATCTAAGACCAAAGAAAAAGGTTTTGTCCTCCCTGTATCTGTCAGTCTGCACAGGAGAACAAAGCCACACGCCTAAGAAATCATCTTTGAACTGAGGATTCATTACTGTAACGCTTCAACCAGCAGACCTTGACAGGGCAGCTCCAAACCAAGCTGTGTAAAAAAAACTCTACATCAAAAAAAGTCTTTATTATGCTAATTACAGTAGGCAAAACTAATATATCCCAATCTTTCTTTTAGAAATCAATAAAACTTTTGCCTTTGTGTTCCATAAACATAGGTTTAACATATAAAGGTCAGCAAGAGGCACTGAATCTTGTTGAAAATATTCTTCTATTCCCTGTTTCTGTTCCACATGAAAAAAAAAAAAGAAAGAAAAATTAGAAGCAGTAGTAAAACAGTCCTTCCTGCTGGTCCAGTTCAGGTACTTGGTCCACACATAAAAATAAATTAAAATAAAGGGTGGATTTTTTTTCTCCCCTTTAAAACCAACTCTGTCACCTCATCAAAATCACCAAAGGAGATTCATGTTGATCAGCTAATTATGTATCTATAATGCATAATAAAACACTACATACTTTACATTTCTGTTTTGAGGCTTGATCTGATTTTGCCTTGTCAACACGAAGTCCTACCTTTGTAGCTTTCTTTGTCACCTTTTACAATCAAAGCTTACTTTACATTTCAACAAGATATTACCCACAAAAGGATTCAGACTTTATGGAAGAGGCTGGTCCAACCCCTTTGCCACCTACACAAGAAACAGCTTGAACCTCAGACTCCAAAACATAACAAAGAGCTTGACTATTTTCAAGAAAGCCTCAGCAGGAGTCAGGATGCAACCTTCAGTTATCCCTCAGCACTTCAGACTGTACAATATATATGAACGAAGAGTGGATAATGCACACAGGAGTCACACAGCCATAACACTGTAAAGCACAAATATTCACTGTTCATTGTATTCAGTTTAATAAAACTAATTTTGCAACCCTCTTCATTGCATCTTAAGAATAGGATCAAAGCCTGCTGCATATCTAGATGTGCATTGGACTTTGCTTGCATGGATCAAATTAAAACCATGAATTAGCATTACCAGTTTGGCCAAAACTAATTAACTACTCTAGGTATGCCACATTACATTTACAAAAATCAGTTTGCTAAAGGATGTCTTCCCAGTGAAAATATTTTTTTTTTCCAATATGCTTCAAATTTCTGCATTTTACTGCATCAACTTGTTATGGAACTATCTTTCATATTATCCCTGCTTTTATTTTGTTTGGTGTTTATTTTTAAGTAGAGTCCTAAATGTATTTCCATTTCATGCTATTCCCAGTTAGAATAGAATGACGGTACTTCCAAGAAAGAAAATCACCCGGGAATCTGTTCTGCATTTGTAGACAGGAGAGAGGCACTTTGAATGGAGAAGAAGAATTAAATTAGCCCCAGATATAGGGGCTGAATACTAGCCATGTGTTTTTGAAGTGAGAATCTGCAAACCCTTTCCTATAGATTCTTTATAGTCTGAACTTTATAACAATAAAGGTATAATCTGGTAAAAAGTTTGCTGCCCTACAGCAAGCACAAAACACTTTTTTTTTTCTTCATCCAAAGGGACCACTGATCTTTGAATAAAATATTTTTACCTTCCCCCACAGCCACCAGTTTAGAATGAAAGCATATTCCATGTTTAAGATTCTATATTTACTCAGTTTAAATATTTATGGGTGAGATGTATATACAGTATTGAATAAAACAGAAACCAGATTCATTCCTTAATGAGTGAGAAAGAATAAACTTCATATGGGGCAAAAAGGAGTGCTAGAAATTGTCACTGCTTTCAAGTCAGCAGCCACAAGAAATGTTGTCTTCTCAACTACTGTACAAAATAACAAAACCAAAAGCAAGTGTTATTATTTTTTCTTCTATATTATCAGATTTTTATGACAAAGGTTAGAATGTTCAAAAATGTGTTTAAATTTATTCAGCTGTTCTCATAGTTTCATGTTTCACTGGGCTGCTACACTGCATTATGTTCCCATATGACTGGATTAAAGCTATCTAACAGGCTGGTGAAGTTATTAGTCCAGCATCTGAATACTTGTTCACAACCTTCTTCAGCAAGTATTAACAAGCTGAAAAAGTCATATTGATTTGTTTTGGGTTTTTTTTTAACAGGACATCCATGGTATTTGCCAGATAAGCACTCCTAAAGACTACTCGTCCTCCAAAGCCACTGATAAACTAAAAGTGGTGTTAAACTCAGTTGTAGGGAGAATGGACAGCCCAAGGGAGAGGTAATGGGATACAGAGACTTTAACCTTTAGGTCATCAATTTAAATTCAGCTCAAGTTGATCATGACCAACATTCCCACATGATGAATGTTTGTTAGCCTGTGTAAAGAAATAGACACAATAAATATTGGTGGACACATTACCGAGGTAACTGATCCCTTTTGGTAATCTCAAAAGAATACCTGCACTCTGACAGGCCACCAAACAATCCCAATTCCTCTAATTTCATGGAATCCATCATGACTGCATACTCCAAAACAATATCCTAACCCCCATCAAATTACTTTCAACATATTTTGGAATTTTTTTGTTCATTAAGTGGATATTTCAACCAGCAGCAACTTCAACAGTGATCAGAGAGTTCAGTTTATCATAATAGAGTGTGCAAAGAATACAGAAGACTATATTGAAAAGTGGCATTAAATTCATTGTTATAACCCAAGTACTACTTTTAGGCAGATTTGGTTGAACTGTTAAAAGAATGGATACAAGAAAAACAGAAAAACCTGAGACAGCTGACAGGAATAACCAGAGGCATGGAAAGACAGTTCTATATGGAGTCTGAGATTGAGATTTAGTTTGGAGTCCAGATTAACAAATGTTGCCTGGTATGAACATAAAAAATAATGATTATTACAGGCATTTCTTCAGAGCCTGGGGGTCATGAATAAAGCTAAGCACAAAGGTTTCTTTCCCAGCGTATAAGAATTCTGAAGATTTCAGAAAGGTCTTGTTAGTATTAGGACAAATCCTTTCACAATTTTCACAAAAGCAGAGATACCCAACCTATTACAGACAATAGTCCAGTGGTAAAGACAGTTGCCTTGGATGCATTAGATATTCAGCTGGATTTAAGTCTCTATTCAGCTGGATTCAGAAAAGGAAATTGAACCAAAGTCGCATGTCTTAAAGGATAATGCCCTAACTATTAGGCTCTGGGTATTGTAATGCAGATTTCTCTCAAGGTTTCTTTTTGAGCAGTTCCATTTCCAATAAATTATTTATTTGCTATTTAAAATTAAAGCTTTCTAAAGGAAATTTCCTTAAGCTACCCTTGACATGAGAGAGGTTTCAGGTTTGATAAAGCAACAATTTCTATCAAAAACTCTGTTAACTTGGAAAAATCCATATTAGCTTTAGTATTTCCAAGAGCAGATGCAAAACAATTTCAAACATTTGTAAACAATAATTTTCCTTTGTGGCAACACTAAAATGAGGAGAGCAAGACCATGCCATGCTATCTTTTCCTGCTGAAGATATCAAGCGATGTGAGGCTGAAGAAACATTGCTACTAATCATACATCAATCAAGCTCTCCTATAAAATAAAAATAACAAAATATGTAGTAAAATTAAAAAGGTTTTTTTGTAAAATTGAGCAAGAGAAAACACAACAGCATTCACACTACTTATTTTTTCCCTAACTGACAACGGAGTTGACTATTTTTAGAGCTGGGAGGATAAGGTCTTTAATGTGAGCTTTCACTAACATATGAGTCATATTTACAGTGATTTACTTTTACCCTTCCAATCTATAATCTTGGAAGTATGCTGTTCCCAAATGAAATAGCAATTTTCATGTGATTTGAACTACAAGTCTGTTTTTCTTAGCTTGTTCTTCTATAGCTGAGCTTACATTTGACTACTGCCTCCATCAAGATGCTTATTGATCACAACTTTGAGTTGTTGTAACTGCCTTATGCAGGGCTTCCCAAATTACACTGACTGAAATCAAGTGAAGTCATGTAATATAGTTTATCCATAGGTTTACAAAATTTATTCACTTTTTAAGCCCTCTACTCACCTCCCAAGCTTACCACTCCATCAACTCATACCTTTCTGTAGCAATGCTTTTTCCTCCCCCCTCCCACTCAATTTTCCCATTCTGGCTTTCATTCAGACCTCTCTACCTTTCTCTATCATTATGTGGGTTACTATAGTGGGGGTTTTAGCTATTTATCCCAAATTCATAACACTGGTATCTAAAGACCCCCTTTAACACACCAACACACACCCACTTTAAAGCAATTAAGCCAACATCGTGCTAAGCAGTTCCCTACAGCAGTGCACACAGAATCATTAATATGATTACAATCTTTATCAGTTTAACTTCTGTTCACTGGGAAAGGAGAGATATTAATGTTACACAGAGCAAATGGCAGCCCTGCTAAAGCCAGATTATGGCACAGTGAAAGTCCTGTGTCTGGAACCATCAGTGCTGCCAAAGGAGCTGCAGCTAAACCATGAGCAACTGGGTACAGACTGCATCCTTCCCACTTCAGAGTCCTCTCCTACTACATAAAAGTTTCCCTTGCAATGAAAATAGACATCAGCAAGGCAGAAAAGGTCTTGTCTTTAAAACCAACCACGTGTTATGAATATAAGTTTCTATTCCCATCTCCACCACCCCCAATTTAACATATTACAAAAGCAGCAATAGTTCACATTTGGATACCAAACTAGGTGATACATCTACTGCCAGAAAAGTAATGTGTAATGAATCACATTATTCCTCCAGTGTTTTAAACAGGTAGAAATAATCATAGAAAAACTGCCAAGGAAATCTACCATTCCAATTTTACACTGTCTGTAGCCCTTCAGACTAAAAATAATGCACAGATGTCATTTTCAAAATTAGCATTTCTATTAAAAAGAAAACCAGACTCATCCTAGTTGATCTTAGACATTGACATATTCACCAGAATAATTCCACTGAGGCAAATAAATGCATTTGCATGAATAAGGGCCCGCACTGCAGGACTTCATAAAAACATACATATGGGGGGAAAAAAGAGAGCCTAGGAATGATGTCAGCAATTTTGACAAACTTTTGTTTTATAACTGTGATGCAATCAATTTAGCTGGATATTCCTGAGTTCAGATCTAATACACACTGCTCTACAGAAGTGCCTGAACAGCACTAACATGTTTAAAGTAATTTCACTTTTTAAGCTTCAAAACACACTATGTTTACCTCTGGTTCATAATTGGTGATGCACTTTTGAACCACAAATTCTTCCTGTCATCTTGCTTAATTATAAAACATTCTCTAAAACTTAACTTTTGTTTGAAAAACAGGTTCATAAAATCTCTCAGTTCTACATTCAAACTGTTAAATTAAACTATTAAAAGCCTAAAAAAGTGGGAATTCAAAACAGATTGTGAGGGGAATTTCCACATGTGTAGCCAAAATGGTGATCCTGAAGGCCCCTACCCCACCCTGGAGATGTTTCTGATGGCAATAAAGGTTCTGATGGCAACACAGGCCAGACCCAGAAGCTGCATCTCCGTGCATGGCCAGAGTTTACCTGCTCATGCAGGGTGCTTCATCTGATGGCTCAGCTTATGCCCAATCCTGCGGGGAGCTGCACAGCTGACCTGAGGAGTTTGACCCACCAGGTGCTCTCAAAGCCAGCCTAATAAACACCAACCAGGAAGGTTTCCAACAAAATTCTTCAAGTTCTATTTCCTTCTCAAATGGCACATGAACAACAGTCATTCCCAGCCTGGCACTGCTCATCCCAAATCCCCTGGTCCCATTCCTTCTTCACCCTAGGACCCAGCAAGGCCTTTTAGCAGAACGTTCCAATCAGTCGGCCACAGGCTGCAATAATTGCTGGGGCAAGGAGAGGGAGATATCAAAGTTCTACCACTGAAGCTCTTTCATTGTACAGAAAATAATTCAAGATTCTTTGGGCCAGAGAAAGAACACAAGAGGGAGCAAGAGTCTGTAGCCTAGTGATTTGGGCACTCAGCTGGGAAAGGGAGTCCTGGGCTCCTGGCCTGTGCTCCATAGAAGGTTCACGCAATTTATCTAACAGCCTTTCAACAATCTAAGTCTTAGCTTGAATCTGGCAATGTTTTCCTTCCTGATCCAAGTCTATAAATAACACTTTGTTTGCAAACATCAACATATCTCTTGTATGCTGTTAATGCTAAACTTTAAATAGAAAACATCAATAAAACTGAAACGTGCCAAAACCTGAAAGCTTATTTCATACTCATTTTCCTTTATAAGTACTTAAAATACAAGAACTTACTTGTGATCAGGTTAAAAATACTATTAAAATGCAAATACATGGTTTTACCTGTGTCAATAATGCTGCTTTGAATCACTAAATTGGAATTTATTTTTTCATCTCATCTTTATCAGGATGAGGTAAGATTTTTAAGAAGTTATAACAATAGTAATAGCCTTCTAACATCTTTATTCTGCTCCGTTTCTGATTCTCACTTAACAGTATTTTCATTTGCTGGTTCTCATTCACTAGCACAACAGTGCAATGTCATGCAGGCGACTTTAAATCCAAGCAACGTTACCCTGAAATTCCCACTCCAACAATTTCATGGACATATTTCTGGTTTTGCTAAACATTCTTTTCATAATAGCTTCATTTTGGGCCTAAGCCTACATAACAGGGTCCCTTTAAATAATATTCCATGCCTTGAAACATATTACAAAAACTGTTGTATCAAGGCGAGTTATGCAACGGCTCTCTATGGTTTTAGCATATTTACTCTGTCACGCCATGTGTGAGACTGCAGCCTCCACAACAAAACCTTTACACACTGAAGTCATTATCTCTGTGAAGTCTGCAACTGGCATTTAAAACTTATTGATGGCCTGGGTATTGGTGGCTCAGTAGGCAGCACTCTTGCCGGAGGCCCAGGAGGTCAGGGGTTCACATTCTGCTCAAAGAACAAGTTGGACATATTCCAGGTTTGTGTGTGGGCTGTGCTACACTCCTAAAGGGGCAGTCCTTAGGACAGTGCACGAAACCTTGGCTTTTTGGGGATATCAAAGTCCTCTTGGAAAGGGAAACGGAAGAGTAAGGAGAAAGTTTAACAAGTGAATGAAAACGATCGCACTGGCTGGGGACCTGGATTTGGTTGTGTGCTAGATACAGAAGGGTCCAGCTACAGCACATTGAACAGTTTTAAACAAGCTGCCACATTTAGTTGCTGTGGTCAGCACATGTTCAAGGGAGAGGTACAGACTCCAGGCATGCTCAGTATTAGCCAACTTCCTCAATCGCAGAGTGACTTTGGGTTCGATTTCACACCACGGAACTGTGAAAAATGCATGTGCAGTTTCAGCAAGTGAGCAGTCTACAAAAAATGCTTTAAAACTGGAACAACTTCCACCCATACTATACAATCAATGAAAAAATCTCCAGCCAAATATCCAAGTCAAAACTAGCAACACATATAGAAAATAATAGAAATCAAGATTCGACCTGCTCTGGTGTTAAACTTTGATACTTGAATATCCCAGGTGTCTCCCTCCTCCTCTTCTTCTTTATAGACAGGTAAAGATGGATCTCTTGAAGGAACTGGGGATCACACTCTAGGCAAAGGTTGGACAGGTGATCAATGTACAGCATGAGATTTTGCCGTGGCTATGTGCCTCCAACAGTGACTGGATCATCTGGTTTAGAAAAACAATTCAAAATTGTAATATTTTCTAAAGCACTTGTAAGGGAAAAATTAGCAAAAGGGAGAACATATAATTTTTGTAACATGGAATATATCACAGAAATTCTTTCCATAATTATATATTTAATTTCAAAAATTCATTTATTTATTATTTAATGTTTAGTTCATTAACTTTTCAATTCCTTGAGAGGATTGCATCCCATTTCCACCAGCAGAATGTGTTCAAAAGTTACTGGTGTGATATAAAATTATTCTTGTAAGTGTCAATATATGTTTTTGGCATCTAGATTTAGACACAACCCTAAAAAGTGCCAGGGCCAGGCCTGGCCCATTCCTTAATCAGGTTTTGGAGCAAGCCAGTATTTATCAGCCAAATAGGATTCTACTCTGTAGAGCTCTTCAGGAGGTAAGCACAGACATTAATGTTTGTTAATGAAGATACATCTCCCAACACTCCCTTCTATGTCAATAGAATGAAAGAGCATTTTCTAAAGGACCATTCAGAGAACCTAAATGATACCTTTTCTTCCAGCATTTAGGAACACCATCTTTTATCCACCTTTTACATAGTCCCCATTTTTTTTTACCATCATGGAAAAACAAATACTGCCCTCCTTCCCAGAAATATCCATTAGTATAATGAACCTTTGGGTTTAAGTTTGGTGAAATCAAGCTGTATTTAAGCAACAGTGTTTACACACAGTAAAAGAGATAATTAATTACAAGAATCATGACATCTTTAGGCTGTCACACAATTGATGTATAAGCAATGAGCTGCTTAAATGAAACAAGATATTGATGGCATTATTTCAAGTTCAGAAACAGAGGAACTCCTAACATAATCCCAGAGCAAATTTGCAAAGAATTATGAGTTCATTTTGTCACTAAAATATGAAAAGAAGCTATTTCAAGGAGCGAAGGATGTCCTCTTAACCTGCAACAACAAATTTGTTTGTTTTTTTCTCTTCTCAGTAAGAAAGCAATTAGGATTTT
This sequence comes from Corvus kubaryi, assembly GCF_017639235.1. Lineage (NCBI taxonomy): Eukaryota > Metazoa > Chordata > Aves > Passeriformes > Corvidae > Corvus > Corvus kubaryi. Next base: position 4,381,126 of record NW_024580659.1, read on the forward strand.
TTCCAATAAAAATATCCTTGTCCATATATAAACACTCCTGGTAATCATGTAATTACCTTACCCAATCAGATTAAATTGCTGTCAGTTGAGTTCCCACTGTTGATTAACTTTTGTGTACTCTAAACCTAAATGAAGTCTTTGGTAAAGTCACTTAGTCATTTACAAAGGTGTCTCTATGATTCCAAAAAGGGTAACAGCAATATATTCTTTGCTATAATCATCAAATATCCAAGGTCAAGGATAGATCACAGTGGACCCCTTTTTTAAAACCCAAAGAAACACAGAATTAAACTATGTTGCTTATTTTGGTGTTTCTTGCCATGACTTCTAAATGTAATAGTAACCTTTGACCCTCCCACATTAAACACCATAATTATGTAATTAAAACTAATTATGCAATTTAACATACATATTTTTGTCCTACAACAGGCAGGTCAATTACCTCACTCATTGACCTTGGAAGCTTTCACAGTTTAAACAAAACAATGAGGCTTTCAATTAATTTTAAAGTACAAACAGAGAAGGAGCACCAGAACCGCAAGTCTTCGCACTGATACTGCATAGAGGGATCACTTACAAACCTCTTCATTTTGGATTCCATAGATTAAATCCCTTGATAAAAGCTGTTAAACATCCTTCTTCTATGTTGCTATCATTAGGAATGTTAACACATTTGTGAACAAATCATATATACACATTACTTGTTAAATGCAAGGAAGGAGGCCAAATAATACATTTTCTTTGCCCCACTTCTTTTCTTCAGGATTGTTTCCTCTGCTTCCTCCCATACTTCACTGGCTCTATCCCCGTTTCACCTCCTCTTCCTGAAGTCTTTTTCTTTCCCCTGTTTTCTCCATTATCTCCTCCATTCCATTTCTAGCTGTAAAATTTATCATTATATCAAACTGCTGTAGCTGTTGTCTTTTCCAGTTTCCAGCTGCATCCCTAACCCCATTCACGGAGTTTCTCAGCAGATCTTGGCACCAGGTGGCTCCTGATGATGATGATCCAGCAAGACTGAGGGAACTTTGGACTGCAGAAAGCTACAGCTGAAGCAAACATGGTACATGCTCTAAAATGAATTTTCCAGCGAGGGAAGTTTGGTACAAGTGAGAGACACTTTATGAAATTGTTGAAATATGTTTCACCTCAATAGTATCTTTTTTCTCTTTAAACACTTAGGTAAGCTCTACAGACTGCACTGAAGGTTTTCTAAATTGTACAAGAGAGACTCATGCAATATTGCATTGTGTCCAAACAACTTCTTCTTCAAAGAATAAAATTAGCATCATAATTCAACCCCATTTTTATTTTTCAGTAAACTAAATCCCATTCTCTAAAGAACAATTCTTAACACAGTATAAGCCCAGGAGCTCTGCATTAAAAAGGATCATGTTCTGCTATCCTGTTTTTTTCAATTGCTGTATTGACCACAAATAGATCCAGCAAAGTTAATAGGCTTAGGTGTGAAGTAAAGGGACAGACCACATATATATACAAATACTACATATATATATATATACACACACATGCCATATATATTTATATGCATACATACATATATATACACTAATCAAGCTTTAAGTTGTTTTCTCTAAACCTCGTTTCATGTGGGGATCAGAAAATAGCTACTGGAAAAACATATACAAAAATCTTTCCTGACTTCTTAAAAGTATAGCAAAAATACCTACAGTGCATTTTGTGCTTTGGTGCTGTTTCTAACACCATTTTTGGAGTCCTTTCAGTTTTCTGCTTTAATTAGGCCTGACTTGCACAAGGAGCATGAAAAGATTTCAGTAAACCCTTGACATAATGGAAACAAGGAGCACTGAACTCTGAATGAGGAGTTACAACAGGAAAGAAACAATTTAAGATGGTAGCAGGCCTTATTGCAACATTAAACCTCAAATTGGATCTGATTTACACAAAGTAAACCAATATATTGAAATAGTGCCCCAAACTTCTGGACAAAAGTTTGAAGGAAAATAATACAGTGCATGTGTAGAAATTCTGTCCAAGGAGGGGAGGAGATTATTCCTTATATTCTCATTTAACAAAAAGGTTCCTTCTGTTTTGAACGGAACATTAAAATTCTAATTCAGCTCATAGAGCATCCCAAACAGGGCAGCAAAAGAATCTGTGAAGGAGCCCAAATATGGTGCTATTGAAACAGAGTGGATTAGAGGAATTGGGATAGAATCCTACAAGTGGCTAAGTAGCAGCAGGAGGTCAGCTTCACAAACAGCAGGATGCTGTTCTTGCCAGACGTGAGTGACATAATACAGGCAAAACAATCAAGATTTTAGCTGATAAATGTATGCCTTAGGAAAAGGCCTTGCTGTAGAACTTTCATAAGCAACAAATATTTAAGCAAATTCTGTAGACCTCATTTACACAGGAGAGCATTTTTTTCTTATACAAACATGACACGTTAACCATGTAGAACAGAATTCTTTGTAACATAAAGACAATAATTTTAAGAGCCTAAGTGTAGAAAACACAGGAGTCTTTACTGAATTATTCAGTAAATGGATTAAACAAAAAGCTTTCATAGTTTGATGCAGCTTTAATTCTGTCCCAAGCAATTCCATGTACATTAGAACAATACACGTGAAAATAGCTCCAAATACTAGGATATCCAGAATGAATATCAGAACCCATGCAGCCCCACTGGTTATTCATAAATTGCATATATCAGTAGTATTAGACAAGTTTCAACGCTCTGAAGGGGACAGTTGCATTTTTAAGGAGACACTGAGATATTAAAGTAAGATGATCAACAAATCATTTTGGTTTCTAAATTTTATGGTGTTATAGTAAATCAGACTTTAATGCTAAACATCTATTTTTCACTTATACTACTTTAAAAATATCTTTTAAAAGGCTGAGATTCCCCTTATTTTCCATTTTATGCTATGAGCAATTAAAATAAACTTTATTCAATTGCTTTTTAGCTAGGGAATTGCCAAACATCATGTGTAAAACATTCATCTGTCTACACCAAATTCTTCTCTGTCCTGCACAAAACATCCTTTTGGGCTAAATACTTTAGCAAGTCTGAAATAAATTGTAATTATGAGGTCAGATTCCAGCCTGGAGTAGAGACCACAGTTCACCATGACTCTCAGAACATTGTGAAATAAGAACTTCTACATGGTGCAGTTGACTGTTTTCATTCAGAAATCAGATTAAGAGGCAGTTGGGCCTTTGAGAACATGAGCTACAGTGATTAAGGAAGCAGGACAGAGAGAAGGCCAACCAGAAGCACAAGGGCACAGAATTCCCCCGCCATGGCTTGGGCAACCGCATACGGACACCACGGCATTGACAGAAGACACCTGAGGGCACTGTACTCCCTGACCTTTCTCTACCATGGCCAGGAGCTCTCCCATGATCTGATCACAAAGGGGGCATTTCACATCATGGCACCATGAGAGAGGATGTCTGCACTTTGATAAGTTGATGGACGTGGGTAATCTACGGTCACTCCTGCTGGAGAAAAACCAGATTACAGAGCAGACCAAACTTTTGCTATCTGGCTCCAGTCTATGGATCTTGTAACAAGCTGGCCATCTGTGATCTTAATGTGTATGATTTCTGGGGAACTTTCATAAAACCATGTGATCAGGAATTTGAAATGATGTAGAGACAGCCATGGCACTCAGCAGCTCCTGCTCCGAGCCCCTGCTCCTCCCTGCTGCTTCTCCCTTACCTGCAGTGTTGTGCTGTTACCAAAACCCAGAGTCATCTTGCTCTCATCACTACAGGCAGTGGGACTTATTTACATGCACGGATGTGCTGCACATTTATAGCTTGTTTGGTACAGAGCAGAGCAGCTCAGTAAGAGCTGATTAAGACATTGTGCTGAGCGAAAAACTGGATGCCTTGTGAATATCTGTGTTTTGGCCTTTCCCCAAATGTCTTCCCCCAACAAGTGAGAGAGGACAGCTGGAGCAGATGAACTTTCTGTACCCAAGAGACTGTTTTTCTTTCCTTTGAAGGTATTACTTGCCTGTTATTACATTTACATAAAGGATCTTTGTTCTTTCCCATATATAGTAAATTGCACTCCCGTATGTGAACGTTGTGTAGCCGTTTCCCCCCAAATACAAAACAGAATTATCTTCAGTGTCATTCAAGCCTGTCTCTTACCCCCATTACAAAGAATTGATGCAAATCTATTTTTGTTTGGTCTGGTTTATGCTGACAGCAATTAATTCTAAAGCCTCAGCATAAAGACATACAAGAAACACATATGTTTTTAATCTACAAGCAAGTTATCCAATTATTTTAGGTAAACTTTATGATCACAACCATCCTTACCAACTCTGATATGATAGGCTATTTTCTTCTTAATGGCTTAAGACTAATATACACTGCTACAGGGAGTATACTCTTCAACATTCCTCATGTTTTACCTCCTGATCTTGAAATAATAATATAGTCAATGAGCACATTTTGTTTATACTTGTTAGCAAAAAGCCACCAAAAGCATGCTGGGAAATAATATTCCATGCCTTAGGACTCAAACAAGTTCTCTTTATAAATAGAGCTTGTGTAAATCACAGACAAAGTTGACAAATTTCATGGATTAGTCATGGTGAAAATATCAGATTTCATGGTATAAAACAGATTAATAGGAAAATCATATTACAGTTCTGATTACCCAAATTCTGCATCTTGTTTAAGAATGAAACGAAAATAGTGATAATTCTGGAGTCTGTTCACTTAATTACACTTGCACTGATTTGCGTACAGAGGGTAAAGGTTCCTCATTAACCTTGTAAAAACTCTGAAATCTATATTTAGCTCCACTGGAATAAGAACATCACAAGTTATAGAGATTATACACTGAACTATTTCTAGAGATTGTACACTGAAGCTATTTCAGTGAATTTTTCCATCAAATTATGCTAGTATGAAATTATTTTGTCACCTTGTAGAAAAAAAATTAAGGAAGAAACAGATTTGAAATTAAGGTTGTTATTTTCACAATTATTTGTATTTGGAGCACCTACTTAAAAATTAGGGAAATAATACCCAAAAGAAGTTCCACTTTAACAGAATACCTCATTATTCCTGTAAAAATATAAAATTCATAACTGTGAAGAACAACATTTGGAGTCAAGCTAAACTATCAGTTTTCACATAAAACTTCATGGCTTTTAAGTCTTTCGTGATGATGTAATTTAAAGTGAGGCCTTATTTAAAAGAGAGGTTACACATAACCATGTGATTCAAAGAGACTTGTTGACTACATAACGATTTGGCTTGATGCCTCCGTGTCCTCTACTGAGCTGCACAGACCACTTGTCATCCTTGCATCTGAAGACAGCCAATTTGTCAGACATTTGCTTTAATTCTTTTTCTTTGTCTTCTTTACAATATCCTTCATATGCATCCTGGTCATCAATATCATATATCTGACTGGAGGATGGAAATTCATTTGTGTTTCCGTCTTATTTTCTTTGCATGCAATCCTCCTGGGTCTTATAGGATGTGCTTAATAAGAACCACATTATTCTGCTAAAGGAAGTCCTTGAGCAGACTTTGAGAAGCAGTATGGCAAATTAGTTTCAGAACGTGGAAGGTCACGTTGGAAATAAAAAGCTGCAGTTATCCACAGCGTTTTCTGCAGTTCAGAAAGTAAGAAAAAGAGGTCTAACCTTCAAGAAAGGATTTGTTTGATGTTTTTCCTTTAGCAAGCTGCACTAATTTATGCACAAACAGTAAAGTGTTGGACATAAGCTGAAACTAAGAAAAATTAGCTTTTAGTTAAATTCACGTTTGTAACAAATGAACAATCACACTTCTCTTCCAACTGCATTTAAACGTTTTTGTTTCCATAAACAGGATGTTATTTGCAACAAATTCTATACCATTCAAATATTTAAATTTAAAAGTGTGCTTGAGTTTGAACATAAATAGCCCTCTGCTTGGGAATGCCAGGTTTATAGGTGTCCTTGCAACCTTAATTCTGCCCCCTGGTGTCTATAAATTATGGCTATTTCTAACTAATGATCACACGTTATTTTTCACTCCAGGGTCCGTGTCACTCTGCTCACAGCACAAATGTTCCTTACAGAGTGCAGTTGCTCCCAGCACTACCAAAGCTTTAAAAATGATGTTTTTGCTAAGCATCTCCCTGAAACTATAGTGCTGTTTGCTTCCTGGGCTTCCTGTGCTGCTCGCCACTATATCTGGATCTCTCTAGAGCACTAACAATCCACTTTCTTCTTTGTGATAGGAGAAGAGCATTATTATCTGTGTGGGAAAAGATGGTGCACAGACACTGGGCACAGTTTCAAAAGTATTTGTTGCAGATGTCTTGGTCATTTGCTCTGATGTATTAGGCTTACTTGTGTAAAGTTCTTCAGATTTTATAGTCCTTTTCATTTTTAAAACAGTTGCATAGACTTCAAGTTGTTATATTTGACACGTCTCTATAAAACAAAATTTTATTTTTCATTTTCCTCACTTTTTAGATGTGAAAAATTACTGTTTTCTGGCAGCCCAGAAAACTGCCAGAGATGGCCTAAAGCTCAGAACCACTCCTGGTGCTTCAGCACTGGTTTTGCTCCTGATGACCAGACACTCTTCCTGTCGTCATGGCAGAGTTTTTATCTCTCTTAAGTTGCTGAGGGTGCTCTCTGCATCTCAGACAGGCCCTGGCTGAATTAAGTAGAAGCTCATGCAATACCGGTATTTTGGCCTACACAATTTTTTAGCACATAATAAATCTGAAGCAAGAGATGGGGCTAAGTTGCCCAATAACATAATTGCTTGTCTCTCCCACAGTTACTGTCCCATTTAAAATGCAGCTCAAGAACGGAGTCAGTACAACAGGGAGCAAGCATGGAACAGCAGCAAGGTGCTACAGAAAAGGCAGTAAATGGGTGTGTAACTGAAAAGCCCTGTAACATGTACCCAAAAGGACACCTTAAAAAAAAAAATTCTATGAGCTACTTGAAATCTGGCACTTTCCAACTTCCAGACTTTCTATTTACATGTCAATACCCATTTAAGGAAACCATTGTGTTGTCTTGCAATATGTATTTGCTGTATTAAAAGACAAAAGTTACAGATGACTTTAATGATTGCTTGTGAGTATCAGAAGCAAAGTCTGAGTTTTTAACACAGACAGTTCAAATACACACCATTTAAAATAAACCTGCTATTAGGGATCACTTCAAATCAGTGTTTTGAAATTCTGTTAACTTACATACCTGAGCAAATGAAGGCATTTTGATTTGGTTTGTTTATTGTTAATGCACACTGGAGCATAAATCCATCACTTGCTCTCTGAACAAAATCTGGGTGCCCTCTGGAGTTGTCATGCGAACTGAAACATAGTGAAAATAGGGCTTCTGACCCTTTAAACCTACCAGCTTTTCTTCCCTACTTTGAAAGAGATCTGATCCAAAAATCAGCTGGACTTCTAAGGAGCCTTTTTGCTGATTTCCCAGTGCAGCTTGGAGCAGTGTAAGCAATGCATATGGTCAGCTTAAAAATATCAGATCTGCTCTTTGTTTTTACCCTCTGGCTCTCAATCACACTCACAGAACTCAATGACTTTCTTGAGATCTAACATCAGTAAATTAAAATCAGCTACAAAATTTAATTAAATAAATTTATTCACAGAAGCAATGAATGCATCATTAAGACACAATAATAGTCTCAGTCAAGCCTATCAAAAACTTTTTATTTTCTTTGGCAAGACCAGATTAAAACTGAAATACTATGAAAAATCCAATTTACTCTCCAGTAGTGATCTTATATGTCTTGTGTTGTACTTCATTCTCCTCAGTCATGAAAAATATTACAGCCAGGTTTTGGTTGTTAGTACTTTGGGGTGCAAGAATTGCAAAAGACATGTTTGATTTTCTATTGACCCTGCAATGAGAAAAAAAACCCACAAGGTTTCCTAACAATTCTAAACTCACCCCCCCTCCCCCCCCCAAATAACAACAAAAATCCCAAACAGAAAAAACCCAACCAAACCAAACCAAACCAAATTTGGTCTACATTTGGTCAAAACTTTGACATAATAATCTGTTCCCCATCTTTTCATGTACTGAAAGAAATAAGTAATCCATATTTGTAAAGTGTTTTAATGACCTTGGATGAAAATTACAGAAATGCAAAGGAAGTATGATTGTTGTTCTGATGACGAAAATGCCTTGTTCCACTCACCATGTTCACTGCCTAAAGTCACACAGTGGGTAGCCTGTTATTACTAAAGGAATAAACTTTTTCATCAAACACTCTTTATAAAAATATTTCCCTGGAAATGTAACACAGCATGCAGCAAGACTACTACAATTTTCCATCAACTATGAGTACATGCAGCATAGGTACTGTTCTGAGATAATTTCACTCGAGCTTTTTGGCAATAGTTCCTCTCAAGGAAACCTACATTAACCAGAAATTTAGAGTCTGTTATCCCCAGGCCAGCTTCATTGGAATTTTTAATATGGCACTGTCTATTCAACAGTTGTGTGTAAAATGCCAATAAACTGGCCAGAAAAGAGCTGAAGGGCTAATTGCCTTTTAACTCCACTGTGATGATAAAGTCACGTAGAAAGAAAGGAAAAACTCCCACTGCTTTAACAAGTTTATCTGACTGCCACTTTAACATTCTCTGTCTGCATGCACTTTAGTGCATTCACCAATAAAAGGATAAAAGCATTCAAAATCCTGTACCCTCAATAACCAAGAAGTCCAGATTCAAAACGTCTGCTCTGCTGGAATCAGCCCATTAGGTCAGCCAGCTTTTTGCCTGGTACTTGAATTTCAACTATACAGTATGTACCAGGAAAAAATTTCCTTTTGATGCAAAAGATTATAAATCCTTAGGAAACTGGAGTGAGAGAAGAAAAGGAAGGATGCCATTTTGAAATAGTAATAAAAAGCAGAAACTGCTTCTCACAGATGCAGGGTGAAATAGTGCCAATCAAGTCAGTGGTGAAATTCCCATTGACCTTAAAAGATCAAGGAATTAAAATACAATAGAGGAAAATATAGCATAATTTATAAGCTGGATAAACATGTAATTTTCACTTCTCTGTTCCTTCAACTACATTTTATTTCTTTCAATACTTTCCTTTTCAAAAATCCAGTTTTATAAACATGATTTCTTTCATCTGAACAAGATTTTCTACCTAACTCTGCCTTTCTCCACTTTCTTCATAGTGTAAATGCTTATTAATCCATGCTTAAGAGAAGACTTTGAATAACATCACTTATAGAAGTCAGTACTATACCCAAAAGGTGCATTTTCCTCTGCCAGCTGAGTGATAACCATCCTTGTTCTCCTTGACCCCAGAAAATGAGATGGTTATTAAAAGACATTTCATAGAATGATTGAAATGAAGAAACTAGTGGTCATTTAAATTTTTTGGTAGACCTGTATTTTTACTTTCACCAGAGAAGGAACACAGTCAGCTCTGATACTGAACTGACCTGTTCCACTTAATAAAATAAAAGCAGAAGTAGAGGTATTGTGATTGCCAGCTGCAAACCACGGAGTGTTGTTTTTTTCTATTAAAAATCTCTCCCATGTTTTTCTTATTGTAACCTGGAAAGAGTACAAAATCCGAAATCCAATGGAATTTCTATCGAAAAGAATACTGTTAACACTGCAAGTTCCTCAAGTACTCACCCAAGCAAATGTTGTATCATATTACAGTAAAATTTAAAAGCAGAAGTTCAAACTAAAAATGAAGTGTCCTTCAAAACAGACTCATGTGCATCAGAGCCTATGCATTAATGCACTTATTTCCATAGAGCTCTGCATTTCCCTTCTCCATCACTTTGTAATTTGTTCCAGATTTTGTTATTTCTTTCACATTTGAAGGTACATTGTTCCACATTTGAGTGATGAAAGACTGAACCGGATGGAAGTACAGTGAAATGTTAGAGGGAGAATGAAAACAAGAATGAAGTTAAATTTTCAATTTATAAGGTAGTAACAAATGAAAGAAATAAACAAATAAACATCTCGTAACAAATAAAGAAAATGTAGTGCCCAGGGAGACCCAGAGTGGTCATGCTCACAGTACAAAATAAACAATTTTGCTATCCTTCCAAATTTAAAATGCCAATACCAAAGAGAAGCAATGAACTTCTCCCTAACAATACATTACTTTTAGGTTGTCACTGCAGTTCAGGGGTATTCTTAAAGCTTAGATCTTTCTTACTAGATTAGAAGGCAGAGTAAACTAAAAGATCAAGCTAATCTAGGATAAACTTCTTTTCCACAGTTCAAAGGCATTGGCCTTTCCACAGGTTCAATTGCAGGTTTCTTTGAAGATGTGCCCTAAAGTTCATTAAAGAAATTTCACTGGCTTGAACTGATTTCAACATTAAAAAGATAATGTGAGAGCTTCATTGCCATAAAGAACCTGACAGATTGACTTTGAAGCTTTTTAGGTAGTATTAGATTAATTTTTTTATTCTTGCACTAAAAGCCTTCTTTATTTAAAGATATCTTTATGTTTCAATCCTTAAAAATACTTTAAAAAGTAATGAAAAAAACCCTTGGAAACACAGATTTTTAAAAATCAGTTAAAAAAATTATTACTTAATTATTTCTACATAAAACATCACTGATGTTTTTCCTCTCATGGACTGTACTTAACAGTATTTCCAGGTGGTACTGCACATAGTGCTTAAGCAGCATCTAATCTGTGCTTAGAGTTTTGAAAAGAATCATATGGCAAGAACAACTGCAGGCTTTAACAATGTAAGATTTAGACAGATGTACATAGCCTTTGTCTTAATAACAGGTGCTCCAGAGCCTGTGACAATAATAATGTGAAGAGGAAAACATTGCTTAAGATTTTCTCAACCTCTGCTGAAATCCAGAGAGACATATTTTCTGATTTTACTCCAGAATTATAGTTGATGGTTAAGATAAACCTTTGGTTTCTTACATAAGGATAAATGCTCATCTCCTTATTCAGAAAAAGACCAAACCTACAAACATAACTTGCACACTTATGGAATAGCTCACAGTGTATTACACTTTTCTACCTCTTTTAGTGCACAATGTTGCAGTGGTGACATGAAAACAATGAATGCACAGATTTCCCAAATCAAGGGCAAGCACCTTGGCATCAGTTTTCCAAAGACCCAGATACTCTAACTTTCTAGAAGAGAAGCTGTGGTTCCTGGTTACTTCAGACTTCTGCACCAGACTCACAAAAAAGGGTTCTTGAATTCCCTTCCATTCCATCATGTTTACTCTATGTACTACCTTACTGACCAGATTCTGTCAAATAAAACCTCATCGTGGAGTATGACATCCATTGTTTCATAAACACTGCCCATGCATGGACTGTGTCTTCCTGGACAATAAATTCTACATATTTAGATAAACTAAATACTTCCATTGCCTCAAAAAGTTGCTGACAAGAAAAGTCAGATATTCTGACGGTACACTATTCTATGTTTAAGTTTTTATACCTTGAACCTTTATGAGAAAATCCTAAACAGAGAACTGTCATAGGTACTAAGGTTTATTTGCAACATGTCATCCTCAGCTTTATGATTTATCCTCTGTTACTGTTTCTCTTCACAAAAGCACACAGCTTGTCTCTTTTAGCCTATTTCTTTTATTTAAGTCACTTTTCTGAGTTCAAGATTTTATCTTGTAGATTAAAAAAAAAAAACAGTGACAGAACTCTTTGCCAATGTTGACACATTTAGGTTCTGTAGTAAAAACTGTCAGGCCATGCAGCTCACTCAAGGAAACAGTGTCTTAGTAGAACAGTGCAATTGATTACAAAATAATTATTATATATATTACAAGCTGACTGATACAGGTGTACATACTGAAGATCACACACATTACAGCTTTTGCTAATTAGCAAATCCCTACCTGTATACTTAACCTCTTGCAGGGATGAACAAGTAAATATTTTACTGCTTAAAAAGATACTGAGGAAGATATTGATCTTTCTTTCTTCCAGCCACCTACCTTAATGTTACCTGCATAACACAATTAAAGCCTAGACACCCATCACATTTTTTATCTTGCATATAATCAACTTTGTATATTCTCCACACACAGAAAAAGCTGCTATGGTATAACAACATTATCAGCTTACAAGTTGAAACAAGTAAAATGCAAAAAGTTCCAGAACTAAGATCATCTCTTCATCTTGAATTTTGAACCTTATTAGGTATTAGCTATGATACAGCCCTTAATTCTGCATATTTTGTTTTTTCCCCAGGAATCCTGCCTCAATCAGTACACAGAAGGAGTATCAGGCCCATGACCAACTAGCCAAGATACTTGATCCATCTTATCTTCAGATTGGTCAAATGAATGTTGCTCAGAACCAAATGTCAAACAAACCCATTCATTCAGTCAGGCTGTGCTAGGGCATCCTTTATTGTGACATTATTACATCCATTTACCTGACCCAGTGTCTGCAGCTTGGTCCACTCACACTTACCCTCATCTCTCCAGACTCTCTTCAGTTTCTACCATTAGGGATTTTGCTCTGCCAGTTCCAATATTCCCTCCATCTTCAATCCTTTTTTTTCTCCAATCCCCATCTCCCCACCCTCTCCTGCAGAGTTTAGCGGTTCCCATTTTCCTCCTTGTCTCCTGAACCCCCAACCATCATACCCACCTGTTTGCACAGGTACCTCAGCTCTATCTTACCCCATAGCTGACTTATCCTTTCTTTCCTGTGCAGATATATTCCCTAAGAATCTCATGAAAAGCAGAATTCTACTACAGTAAACAAATTTAACAAACATTTTCTTGGACAAAAAAAAGTACATCCAATTAATACTACCCAAACTGCTAACACTCAGGACACTGTCTTGAAGCAACTGGATCAGTAAATCTTTTAAAACAAGTATTATTTACAAGTCTGTTGGGTGTTTTTTTCCCCTTTATTCTCTGTGTTAGAAATATCTGAGGCTTTCCAGCTAAGCACCTGGAACCATTTGTGCAGAGTATAAACTCTTCAGACAGATACCTCACTTGGCAAGTGTCCCAAGTAATTTTATAAAATTATCAGCTAAAAGAAAGGATTTCTTTATGGGAAAGGTCAGACAACCTTTAAAAGAAGAAAGGATAACTAGGCAGGACTGTAAACTGGGAATATATAATGCAGATAAATAAACCCCATAGTACTGCTTTACTGTAATGACTTATTCAATGTCTTTCTTTTTGCTGTCAGAAAGGAAATTCTGAAGTGCTGCAATTATAAAATAAAAAGATGTGGAAAATCCTGTTTAATAATTATGTTAAAGTAGCTGAAAAACTCTTAAAAACTCAGCAGAACAACAATATAATTAAAATTCTTCTTATTAAGAAATTGTATTGACAAATAGTTTTTTATGTATTTATATATTTTTCACATCTTGATTTAAATTGTTATGTATTTATACAATTTTGATATTCTTCTTCCTAAGAATGATAGAAATAAAAAAATATTGCATCCATATATTCAATAGAAGAAAACCAAATATATAACACTTTCAAGCTACTGTACTGCCAGCTCATTAAATACATTTAAATCTATCATAATAATGTTTTTTCTTTTAAAATTTTGTACAACATTAGTGCCCATGGTGAAATCAGGGACGCAATTTGTCACAAACCAGGTCAATACAAATAGATAAATACCAAGTAACTTATGTACAGGTGTTCATAACTCAACTTCAAAATGGAAATATAATTGCTCCTCCTTACAATTTACTTTGTGAAGCTTAAATTTATTAAAAAGAGAAAAAATTAGTAGCAGCAATTAACACCAGACACTGATTATGCTTGAAGGTGCAATCAAAGTCCTCTCAGAGGAACATAGTGCATAAACTACATACATAACACCTAAAAAGAATGAGCTGCTGGAACAACACCCTCACGCTTCAGCAGAGAAGGTAAAACCTGCTTTTATGGTTTGATGTAAAAGGTAATGGTTGACTCTCAGCTGACACTGATGGATTGGAGATCACACCTTCAAACCCAGCTGGAGGAATTCCAGTTTTCATAGGTGTGATACCACTATCAGTACTGCTACCACAGTCAAATAATTGACCAGTGACATCACAACCCAAATGGTAAGATTTTATTTGGAGGCTATGGGCTGCCATGTGTTTAATACTACAGTGTACCATGAGGGCCCTTAAAGCATTTCCTTTTAATTTTTTTTCTTCTGTTAGGTGGGTTATTAACTGTATTAGCAGTATTTCCTACTCTGCATATAGGAAATACCTGCTCGTACCAGTAATACCTTGTCAAACTGTAAAAAAAACTAGAAGGAAACTATCCACTATCCTACACTCCATAAATACATCAAGCTCTTAGGCACATAAAAGTGAGACCCTGCAATCCCTGGTTAATACCAGACAGATCTCTGTTACAGTATTTTGGCTCCTTCTACACACACACACCACCATTAAATTTGATTCAAATTAATCCTGCCTAAAATTAAAGTAATGCTATTATTTACTATATTGAACATGAATTCTTACTATGAGAGAAAGAATAAGTAGAAGAAGTGACAGGAATTAGAGACATTTGAAATATAAATATTTGTCTCTTTTCAACATATAAGATTAAAATATAAGGTATTTTAAAATTAGATTTATTTGATGACCAAAAGAACAGTTGTGTACAATGTCTGTTGAACTCAACAAGTGTATCACCTTATTTTTTAGAAGAAAGACAATTCATAAAAATACAAATATATTTTATCTTCCTTAGGCTCCATTTTTTGTAAAGTGCTTAGACACAAGAGTTTTTTTTAACTGTATGAATGAAGTAAAAACACGAAAGCCTTGGGGTTTTCTCATTTCAAAGGTAAGAAGTCCAAACCACATTTTAATCCATTCAGTTACACCTCGAGATCAACTCAGTCTAAAAGCCCAGCTAAGTCCATCATTCCACTGATGTTTCATATTTATTAAGTATTTGAAAGATACATCCTTATTTCTACAAAGATTATTTTTAAATAATAACAACTTCAAGAATCCCTTCGCTGTAAATATTGAGTTATATTTAGAACTGTAAAGAACTTTCCCTTTTCCCTCTAGAGGACCATATACATCTGAAAACATTTTTATTTATTAAAATTTAGTCATGTCATTTCTGGTTTTTTTGTACCACAAACAGATGCAGAAATGTATAATACTCAGTGTAGACATGTCTAAAAATGAAAGGAACTAGAGTATAAGCCAAATTCTTTCCCAGCATTAATTTCACCCTTTTTTCCTCCACCATGCATTCTTGCCCCTTCTACAACAAGCCTTGAAGTTTAGCAGCTTGAAATCATATGTCTGTCCGTTAAGCTGCTGGTATGTGGAAACAAAGTTTTTAGGAGACCCATAAAATCAAACAAGATCAGACTAAATTATCTGCTGCTGATCTGCACTGATACATTACTGCTAGTCACTAAACCAGTCACTTTGGGTCCTCAAAAAAATTCAAGGGCGGTGAACCATGATGTGCAACCTCACTGAAAGCTAGTTAAGCACATTGTCAGACAGAAAAAGCATTTTCCACCCCCTCTGTTGTCACCCTGGAAAACAGTAACAGTGATAATTACCTCCTTAGCACTGGTAGAGACCAGCTGAAATATTACACCATGAAAGCCCTTCCATTCCACAAACTGATCTCCTACTGACTAGGAATGCATTCAACTATTTTTTAATTCTGGGATAGAAATTATGCTCCCAAACTTGTGCAGAGGTCTACCTGGAGAAAAGAAGGCTGCACTTCAATCACTTTTTCCACGGTCGTGCCTGTGCAGGTCCCTTATCCTACACGCCAAGTATCCGAGATCAGATCAAAATGGGGTTGCTTGGCTTCCACCAGTGCTCCTTTTCCTTTGGAAAGACACTGTGTCAGACACTGCCTTGTTTACCTCCCACTGCAAAGCTGTAACTGGGCAATGGAGTTTTCTCCTCACTCCCCTGCTCTTGCTGCTGTACCACACACACAGAGTCTGTTTTCCTCTTAGGTTTATAATTTTTAACACAAAAAAGGGACTGCACCACTCATCTACAAATGGTGTTATGAACATTTTCAGATCACCTGCTAATTCAAATTGAAATTACAACTATCTACAAGTGTAGAATTGATCACAACTCCCTTATACTGGGTATTAAAAGCTATGAAGAGGCATGTAAAAACAAAGTGTTGTGTATGTATTTGTGCATGAGCTTCCAGAGAAAAGTCTTGATCCTGGAGTTCAGCAGTGTGTGGGTGGCGAGCAAGTTCAGTCGACCGTACTTTATAATGAAATCCTTAACACTTCTGCAGGTCCTTTGCCCTGTGTAATTACCCTCATGGCTAAAGCCATGAGAAAACAACTGATAAAGCCAAAGAACCTCCATGACATCATACATAACATCTCTTCAAGTGATTCCTTCAACAGATACAGAATTTTTTGTTTAGCTCAAATAGTGTATTTTTAATGAAAGTTTGACAGAATCCACCATAAATTTTTGATGTTAGTTCTCTTTCCAGTTACAAATTTCTCTCTTATCTGCCCTGTTAATTTTGTGCGTGTGTGTGTGTGTGTGTGTGTGTGTGTCTACCACATGCTGCAATTAGTTCCATCACAGTTTTCCAGCCATCCTAAGTGGCTATTTACAATTTCCAGTCCCTGAAAATTCTGAGCAGCTTCTGAGCACTTCAGCCCTATTTTCTTCTACAGACATGACTGATGGTTTTGTCTGATTTATATTCTTCCTTCACTCATCAGACTCCTTTAAATTCTGCTTCCTGCAAGAGTGTATTTCTGATTTCCACATTCTCTGTTCCTGCTCTCACTTTGAAAAATATCACTGGAAAAAGCCTCCTACCCCTGTGGTTTCCTCTGTTATACTTATTATACGGTGAAGTACAAAAAGGCCACTGGCATGTCCTGGTTATGTAGGGCTTATGATTTAAAATATGACAGTTTGTAGGTTAAAGGTATAACAATAGCTTTGAATCACATTCCTAATCATGAATCTTGCAATCTGCCATCTCTCCCTAATATTGAAACATCCACCCTTGTTATTAATACCCCAGCCTTTTTATGGACTCAATTTAATTACCAACATTCGAAAAATATTTTGGCTCTAATGAAATTAAATTTCTTTATTGTTGTTCCAAGAGATATATGCTCAAAGACTCCAAAACCTTTGGCTATGAAAATAAGCATCTAAGTCTTTGATTCTTTGGATACTTATCTTCTCTGAGTACATCAAGGAAAATAAGCAAATAAAAAAATAACCCAACTTTGAACTGGTATGCCTGAGACCTTTAGGTAGAAAACAACAATACTTGACTGAGGTATGTTACAGTAAATACCCAAACATCACAGATACAACACCATGGAGATGCTTAGAACAGGGGAAATGAAAGCCACTATACACAACAATACCATGTTAATTCTCTCTAAATACATGAAGCATCTTAGAAGTCAATATGATGCACATTACATATATATGTCCTTTTTTCCTATTCTGCCTTTGATCATTGGAATATCTTTTATTTTTTCTTTCTAAATATAGGGTTGAAAGTAAAAGCGACAATCACAGATTGGTTTACAAAAAAAATTATCAGCCAAGATCTGTGGAAACCTTAGAAAAATTAATTTTCTCAATGCCTTGTACTAGCATGGTGAGCCCCCTACATTTTCAGTACCATTGTCAGCAGTTATGAGGCAGGGACAGTAACAAATTGGGAAAAAAACCCCAAACTAATGCCACTCCTAAATTCTGGAAGTTCTTCCCACATCGATTTTTTGTGGGAGACATCACTTAGAGGAGGCACAGAATGATCCAGGACTAAACAACATGCTCAATAATCCAAACTACATATTAATAGCTCTGCACAGTGAATACCTTCAGTGCACACAACAAAGCCAAGGGACCTCGTTAAGCTGGGAATCTCAACTGACCAAGCTCAGCCTCTTGTTTCAATAGTCCTTTCCTGTGTCCACGTTTTTCACTGTGAGGAATTATTCAACCATCTGTAAAAATGACAGCTATGATTATAGTATTCTTCTGACATTGCAAAAATTAGCAGTCCTTCCGTGGTTTATTAGATAAGGACTGACTTATCTTCTGTTGTGAGCAAACATTTAGTGTGCTTACAACATACAAACTGCAGACTACTAGGAACAAGTAAAAAAACTACCCCTCAGAGACAAAAAGCCTAAACAGCAAAACTGAGTGACTCCTGGCAATTTACACTTTTAGAAATAATACTATTTCTACACATGCATACCAAAAAAAAGGTGTAGTGGGTAATGACAGCTTCTGGAAGAGATATTCAAAGTATCTATTTGCCCCGTGCAGCCAAAAGTAATAATAATTGAAACTTTATAAGAAACGTGGGAAATCACCTGCTCCAGAGCAAGAGAATGCAATGGCTCTAAGGGTGAGGATGCAGCTTTACCAGCTCTCCAAAGGCTGTCACAATCCTAAGAAATTGTGGGGTAAAACTTCCCCTACTCTCTCTCTCTCCCCCAAAAAAGGATCTGCACAAGAATGGCCAAGAACAGCTATTTTACAGAATTGCTTTCAATAAACTTCCCTGAGTGCACATCTCCTGATTTGTGATGCCCTGTGACTTACTGAAAGTGAAAATTCAAAATCACACAGATCATAACATTCAGAATTAGTGATTTCCATTACAGTTGTACTTATAATCCATTCAAGGACTTCAGCGCCTTTTGTCCAAATTTTTACAACTTCAGATAAAACTATAAAGGAACAAATAAAGGAGAGATGAATAGGAAGATACAGCCCTGATCTGAATGAGTATTTATCAGCTTTGTTCTTCACTTGACCCTCTTTTGTCAGACAGAAGTTAAAAGCCTTTAAGGATAATTATTAGGTATTTAAAGGGAGACATGGTGGTGAGTTTACAGATTTGTACAGAGCTTCCCCTCACCTTGAGGAGATATGAGAGAAACTGATGGTGTGATCTGCTAAGCCATGGGGACTGAATGCTGACAAAACCTGGAGAGGACACCAAGTTGCTACAGCACTTCTACTTTATTTCTTCTGTGCTCAGGAGAAAGCCAAGTTGTTTATATTAGAATTCAGATATATAGGTCTGTAACAGAGGCAGCTCACTATAAACTGTCTCAGTTCCTAGAATAAGTGCACCAGGCCCCAAACATGAACAAGTTAAAAGAGATAAGTTTGTCATTGCATTAAACAGCTTGGATATTCATAGCATCTCGCCCTGGGGGAGATGGAAGAGCCATTGATACTGGAAGAGATCACCCAGTAACTGTTCTAGTAACAGGAGAACATACCTTTGAAGAACAAAAGCAGCTGTTTGTACTGCTGTGAAACCTGACATGCACATCTGGGGCTTCATACAAAAAGACATTTTATTTGTATTTCATACAAAATATATTTTATTCCAAATTATTTACCTTGTTCAGTAGGGACATGTATTCAATTATTATTTTGATTAAAGAAGGAATGAGGTGCCTTAGAACTGAAAAGCATTCATTTAAAATCACGCAGTTTGATTTTGGTAACGTTTTTAAATACAGAGCTTGGACAAATGCAAATGTAAGCTGCCATCAAGCACATCCCAGCAACCTTATCTGCCAAGTCTCATGTGCTAAACATGAAATTCATTCTTTTGGCCTCATCTCTCCTGCTGCAAGAGCTCATGCATTTACTGCATGGTGCTGTTTCCTCTCCCCAAATCCATAACCTGATATGCTGCACACCACTGACAGGATGACCAGCCAAGTTCATCCAGCAGGACTTAGATGGCAGTGGGGAAGTGACCAAAGCAGTTCATGCATCTGAAAAAGCGTGGGGCCTGCATGGGCTGGGCTCTCTCTGTCATGGGAGGAATACCCATCTCCCTCCCTCATACAGCTCACATGTTGGGATTCCAATAAACTGAGAGGACTGGAGCATGTAGGAGGGATTGACATGTGGAAAATCAAATATGGGGGGGGGAAACACTTCTTTTATGATGCACAAAACCCATTGGTGTGGTCAACAGATGGAATGTAGCCAGATGCTCATTACAGCAATGCTATTGACATTGCTACAATTAAGGTAAGAGTCACTGTTTCCACTGTAAACTCCTGTTTGCAAGACCTTATAAATTGGCCGTAAAACTTCACTTCAGGCAGAACCTTAACACACGAGGTCTCAGCATTAAAGTATGTTTCACATATATTAAAAAAATGGTGTGCCTTTCAGATTACATGGTAGCTCAAAACAGGTTTCCCATTCTTGTTCTAGTATTCTCTGCGCTCCTTGCACTCAGAAAAACCTTTGTGTCTACTGAGTAGAATGATGGAATTTTCCATTCTAATTACAATTTTCCACAGTTGGGAGCAGCTCCATTTCTTATTTTACTATCGCATTAATAAGCTCAGTCGTTAGCTTTGGAAAACTGGTTATCATCTTTTGAAACAGTATTTGTAATTCACAACACCTCCTATATATTCATTTAACACAATCAAAAGGATGCATTATAGTTTTTTAGTCTATTTTCCTCACATAAACACTCTCCCCCAGTGGAAAAAAAAACAAAAAACCCAGCTAGTTAATACAGTATGTTATCCTTTGTCCCTGAAGTAAGAGGGGGAAAAATTTCCTTGGATTTCAACAGGAGCAGATCCAAGCTTTCAAAATACATGGGTGCATAACACTATAATTACTTCTTATTTATGGAGTGCTGACAGTAGGCTCAGTGCTGTGCAAACAAAAGAAGACATGGTCCCTGCCCCTTGGGGCTTGCAATCTGAAAACACAACAATTGAGGAACATAAAACATCAAGTGGTGATACAGTCCACAGTTGAACACTGGCGTGCTTGTTTTCCCATAAATAAATCGCTTTTTAAGGGTAGAGAGAAAAGGGGCAGATAGTCTTCTTCAATTTGCTCTTTGAGAGAGGATTTGAAAGAATTCATATTCCTAGCACCCTGTCTTCCAAATCTCCCACCAAATACGACTGTGAGAAAAACAGTATATATATGTACTTACTAGACATTACTACAGAAAAAAATGAAGTTTGTATTCCCTTTAGAATGCTACTGTATATCTGCATTGAAGAGCACACATCATGCTGTTCCTGCACAGAATACAACTGCACAGCTCACCACAGCTGGGACTCTGACCAGAGAAGGGACCTCCAGCAGGGCAGGATACTGTGCTTCTCAGCAGAGATTTTGTGCTTGGGAAACTCGGACTGAGATACACAAACCCAGTGCATTTTCTCTTTAAAGAACAACTGCAGGCAGGTTTTCTAAAGCTCAGGAGTGACACTGGTCTCACTGCTCCAAGACAGGGCCCATTTCAGCAGCCCTCCAGGAGACAGAGAACATCTCATTCCATTCCCTCCCATGCACATTCCAGTGATGTTCCCAGCAGACACAGAGCCAGACTCACCCTATACTAGAGAGCAGGTTCTGGGTTCAGAACAGTAGTTTTAAACTTAATCATACCAGCTGTAATTCAAACATCAGTGGAAGGCCAACCACTTCTTTCTCCTGGTTTTGTCTCCTCTGGCCAGAAACAGCTATACCATGGGCCCTGTATGTCTTCCCACAACCAAATTAAGAGAGGAAAAATGTTGGAAACAGGAAGACATTTTGGCACATGCAACAAAATCCCAACTAAAGTGCTGATGTTAATGCTTCTGAAGCACTCCCCAATAGTGTATATGACAAAATCCAGTCAAAACTTTGTAAGAGCAAGATCCTGCAGCTTGTAAACTCCACAGTGCAAGTGCCTGAGACTACGGCTTTGCATTCTTCACATAAACTTCTTATGACCTGTGGCTTATGGCTGGATACAGTTTTTAAATTAATCCAGCCTTGGTTATTTATCACAGTAGGCCAGCGACAAGTTTTAAAAAAACTATTCATTAAGTAAACATTTACACTGTTACCGTAATGGACTGTAATGTCTTCACAGAATTACAGGGTGGTGGTTTTGTTGTGGGTTTGTTTTTTTTTTTTAAGATCAAGGCCTAAAATTTGACCTATCCTAGAAGTGATCCTCCTTTCCATTTATTTATTTTTTCTACCCTGCTTGTCATTGATGAAATCAAATTAATGAAAGGCAAGTGATATGAGTAACAAAAGAACCGAATTAATGTCTAGGGAGTACTATAAAAAACTATACATGAGAAATAACAACAATAAAACATTATCAAATAATGTGCAAGGTTATTTATTTACTGAAATGACGCCCCAAGGGGAATCCTGGGGCTTGGAAAATGAGCACTTTGTGACTGAAGGGAAGGATGTTGGTGGAGGGGAGACAACATCCCTGCCCATGGCAGAAGGACAATGACAAGACCTTTGAAGGTCCCTTCCAACCCAAACCATTCTATGATTCTGTGATAAAGAACCTATGGCAGAATAACTCAAATTTGCAGGTTTTCTCATCCAAATAATGAAATAGTGTACTAAATAAACTTCGGTATAATTACAGTCGGGTTGAATATTTCAGAAAACACAGTGGAAAATCAAGAGGGAGAAAAGATGAAGCAGCATTTAATTTTTCACTGCCCAACCACAGTGAAGTCGAATTTGTGCTGACTGCACTTTGCAAACAGAAACGTGAAAGAAAATGTAAGTGAGCACCCTCCCTACATCCACACTGTAAAACAAGACTCTGAGAGTTCTTCCTCCACTATCCCCCAATATTATGATTAAACCCACTTATGCTACTTAAGACATCTCTGCACTGTTACTACATTCAGAGGCAATGAAGAGTGTTATTTACACACTGAGTGGAGGTGGATGTAGATGGTGTCTAGAAATATAAACTGTCATGAGGGACATCTTAACGATAAAAAATGAGATTTAAGTCAACACAGATAAGACTCTATCCAGACTTAACTACAACCCATTCACAAAGAGGTATTTGCAAGCTAAGTATAGATTGATTTTTACCCTGAAACTATTACAGAATCCTTAAACAGCTTGAATAGCAAAGAAAGAATGAGAAAACACGTGGGGGGATTGAAGACACAGAAGATGCTTTGTGCCCTGTGAGTGCATTTGCTGTGGCTGTGCACACACTGCAATCCACAGCCAGGTACAAGAGCTACACGCCAATCCTCCCCTGCTCCTGCTGGCCACTGTCCCCTGCTGAACAGAACCTGCCTCCTCCTGCTCCTGGCAATGGTGTGCTGGGGATGAAGGTCACTACATTCTGCTGACCTTCTATATTGTGGGGTTTTTTTCCCCTAAAAAATTCTGTCTCTGTTGCATTCCTTACAGACACGCCCCGTTAGAAACAGTTGTTCATTCATGCAATATGCATAAATGACTAAGATAAGCACTGGGGAAAGATTCGTTAATAAGCAAACAATGACTACATCAAACCACTTTAAAAGAAAACCACAACAACCATCTGGTCATTCTCTTGTAAGAACACATGAAATAAGCTCATGCAAAATTCATGCCTACAGACTTGCCAAATACCATAAGTTGAGTGTGGGTTTCACACATCTAAGCAAAGCAATTTAACTGTAATTTTCAAGACTATTTTTAAACCTCTAACATCAGACTAAATTCTGTCATATTAAGATAAAAGAATCAGTAAATAAAGAAATCTGTGTAAACTGTATTTTTTCCTAAAATATTTTTTGTTATTTGGAAGACCTACAAAATTCAGTGTTGTAATGAGGCACTTCTCAGTTTGCATCATCTCAGACGTCTTTTTCTCTTCCATGCTAGAGGATTGTCATGGCAAGCCAGGGAGTTTGCTGTGACTTCTATTGTTTTTATTGAGTTCTGCAGGACCAAGGCTTTAAAGTATAGGTCACCTTTTGAAATGTAAATTACAGCGGATCAATGCCCGTCACTTATTTATATTTTTTTGGCTTGTTTAAGTTTCAAATCCTCTTTTCTACAATTGGAATGGCCCATTATGTAGAACTAATTCTATTTCCCTCTACTTTGACTTCACTCATTGTGTTGCTCACTTTCCCCTGAAAAGCCTGTACGTATTTATGATTGTGACAAACTGAAAAGTTTCTCTGTGTTTAAAATAATGGATATTTAAATCCAATCCTAGTTCAAGTGTAAGCATCTTTAATACATTTAAACTTAAAAATATTTAATGCATTTCTACGTAAAGACATCTGTTGCCAGGGATTAATCTACCGGTGAAAGAAATGTTTTATTAATGCCAACTGAAAAGCAATTGACTTAACTACCTGGAACAGGAGACAAAACTCTCTTACAGAACCCCCTTTTTTGCTCCTTGCTGGGGTTGGCTCAGTCACAGGGAAAGGAGGAATCTTATCTTTTCTTTGATAAAAGGCTATTGCAGATACCCTTCTGATATCCAGGAAATATCATGTCTTATGAATAGGCACTTTGTTACTAAAGTTCAACTTCTGGTTAGAAATAACTTTTTAAGTGCTATGTATAAGAAATGACAACTGAAATCTATCTATTCAAAGAAAGACTAGTCTGAATGATTTACAGCTGGCAATGATGGGAAAAATCCATTTTTGTTATGCTGAATCAGTAAAGACAGGGTGAATTTGCATTTGACCTTTAAAGGATGGGTTATGTAGGTAAAATGCAAGGACCTCATGTTAGTGAATTGTTTAGAGGAAGCAAAAGCCTCTGATTGGTTGAACACATCAGTAGTCCACACTCCTTGGACTATTCTTTGTTTGTTTTAGCAGCATCTTCCTAAACCAGCACAAACATGCAGTAACTCTGAACATTTCACTGGATGCCAGTGGACAGAATTTTATAATTGCCTTCAGTTTGTTGGCTCTTCTGCTAAAAGTGGACATCCTGCCTTCCTATGTCCCCTCTCCCCGAGCCTCCCAGGCACAGACTGCAGCTCCCATCATTGACCTTTTTTGGCTTCAATATATGTTTGGCAGCTGGTGAGCTGGATAAACTCCCTGATTCAACAAAGCAATCTTTTTATTTTTTTGGTAAGGGTGTTAGTGTTCAGCCAAATCTGTAGGCTGAGCATGAGTACTAATAATGGCAAAAAGGTCCCAAGAGTCAGGGAAAGGGCAGGAGCATCCTTCACAGAAGCACCAGTACACTTAGACCAGCTTTCACATTTTGTATTTCCCATATACACTGTTCTATCTCTCCTTTTTCATGCATAATTGCTGCCTTCTGAGAGGAATTTTTTGGTTGTTCATATCACATGGCTATAAAATACCAAATTAATATTAATTAGAATGTTTTTCTCTCCTATAAATATTAAAGAAGTTTTCAAGTTCCTTTGATTTCTATGTTATGAAGGTAGGAAAATGGACAAGGCAGGCTATTGATAAAGGAATGTAAAGCTCCTCTTTAGGTAACAGATTCCAGTTAACAATAACTGCAAAATTACTGTAGCCTAAGAGCTGGATAACACTGAATTAGTTACTATCATCTATGATCTGAGGTCCTAACAGACACTCAGTAGTACTCTATAGCTGGCCAGTACAGTATTATTAGAAATCTAAAGAGACAAATCGAAGCAGAGAAGACAAAATTCAGGGCTTGCTAAGAGAGCAAAGAGGTTCATTCACAGGGTTCTTCTGACTTCTCTAATAAATTCACATCCCAAAGTGTATTGGCACTCGTGGCATCACCAGGAAGTTATGTGCAAAATTCCCTTCACAGCAGCTCAATCTCACATAGAAAAAGGGTATTTAATGATCTGTAGATATGCAAGATATACAGGTAAGAGTGATTCTTAAATTCCCTGTTCCTGACTGACTGCTGATGAACTAAAGTCTCTTTGATACAAGCTCCAAGTTCTCCTGCTGAGAAGGCTCATTTAAATTTAACTTGTGATGCCAGCAAAGACTTTTCAGTTACATCTGGTACTTTATTATGATCTCTGAATCTTTGCTTCACCTTTGCTTGCATGAAAGGCAGATAGACAAATGCAAAAAGTATTCTTATTTCTGTACTAGCTGTCTGTATGTGTCTACAAATTTCACTGACCATATACTCTGAGGTCTTGGTAAAATATCTCAGTCCAAACAAGCCTGATCTAACTCTGAAGTCAGCACTGCTTCAAGCAGGAATGTCACCTTAAGTAAAAATCTATTTATGCTACCATATAGTGGAAAATTTATACAAAATATTAATTGCTAAGTTTTATGTAAAATTTTGATTTATCCATGAAATCTGTCTGAATAGGACCAAGTGCCACAGCACTCCAGAGCATTAATCAAGTTTGGCTCAGGAAACATTTATTCCCCTTTTTCCTTCAATGAACATGCCTTTAAAAGTGATTTGAGCTGCCACTTGGTTGTGAAGCGCCCTGACATGAGGATGGTTTATGTACAACTGCCTGTTCTCTGAGAACATAAATCAGCAGTAATTTTTTGGATATTACTCTCTACGTACACGTGCACTATTCAAGAACTTTATCTGAGGAATTCCCTGGAGCTGCTTCTTACATGTGTGCATGTCAGCTTTTCCCCTTAAGCTGCGCTACTCCTTTCCTGCAGCACCACCTGAACCTTGCCTGTCAAAAATTGTCACTCCCATGTAACACAATCCCAGCTAAAATTCACATGCAAGATGTAATCTCAGCAAGCCACTTGGAATCATCTCTGAAACACGTAAAAGCCTGCATTCTTCCAAGGGAAGGAATCAATACGATAACAGTGTCTCAGATGGATGTCTAATCTGTCCACATGAGAACCTGCCAGGAGAACACTCACCCACAGTGTAAGATTAAACCACCTTTATAATCTGTCATTGGAAGGAAGAGCCATTCATTCATTTTCCAAAGCTTCTCTTAGACTCTCAGTTAAACCTATCACTTTTGCATGTCTGTGTAGAAACTCAGAAACAAAATGAATTGCAAAAAGTAAAAAAAAAATCCAATTTTGTTCACAAATTCCTGTTTAGTTTTGTCTCTAAAAATCTACTTCCATTCATATCCTTCCTCCAGAACAAGTATATAAGGTTTAACCATTAAAACAATATATCAAGAGCTCAATTTTCTTTAAATTGTGCCAATTTTTCGTTCAAATTAACAAATACATATCTGAAAATATAAGTCACCTTTCTGCATTAACACAGATCATATGTCCAAGTAATTATTGACAGTAATACAGAAAACATGATATTTCCAAGACAAACTTCAAATCAGGAATCCAGTTATCAGCTTTTTTTAAATTCAGGCTAGTTAAAGTTCCACATGAAATAGCACAAACCAACCAAATAGCCAGCCATATCTTTAATCATTAAAAAGCAAGTATTTCCAAGAAAATATATCTACAGCTCAATGTAACCAAAAATATAATTTCATGTCTTCTGTAATGAATTATTTCTAATTTTACTTTAGAAAATCCTTTGCACTGACATTTTTCTCATTACTGTTCTTTAAAGGTAAAAAAATATGCCTCAAAATCTACCTCCTGGGAAGCAGAGCTCTCTACGTTGTCTCCCCACAAGAAGAGGAGAGGGTTAAATTAATTAAGAAAGAATTAAAGAAAGACAAGTCAGTGGCTAAAAAAAGGCTTTCTAGAGGAACTAAATATAAGCTAATTCTGACAGCTCTGCTAATCACTTGATAAATCATCTTCAGGAACAATATTAGGGCATATGACAGTAGTTTATCTTCGTAACATCTGTCATCCAGACGGGTATCCACCCATCCTTTAAACAACGTATACATGAACCAAGACACTTCAAGCCACACTTCATTTTGGGTAAAATCAACAAAAGTTAAATAAAACTAGCAATGTGATTCAATAGTTTAGGAAGAAAACTAAAACATACTGACTCCAGCAAAAAATACAAGGGAGACTTTTAAGTGAAGCAGAATATCAAGAAAATGACTGCCTAAATTAGATTTGACCCTAAAGAGCAATACTTCCCTGAAAAATGTGGTAATTTGAAGATAAGCTGAAAATGGTGACACACCTCCTATGACAGCAAACAACCTAACATATTCTTTTTTCAGAAGCAGTGTTATCATCATGATTTCACAATGAGTAAAGCAATATACTGGCATAAAAAGGAGCTAGCTTGAATTCTGCCTGGTCAGACCAGATGTCTCTCTCATCCCGTGCATCCTTCACAGCACTGTATAACCCCGGTGCTGTTTTACCATCACTTAAACTATATAGGCAGCATTTTTTTACTCACTAGGAAGCATCAAACTTTTATCTTTATCTGTGACTCTCGTAGTCAGCACAGCAGATGTAGTGTCCCCTAGAATGCAGTTTGGAGATTTCCAGTCAGGGCTCATGCTGCTGTAGGTCTATAAGCACGGAGCTCTAATTCCCCAGAAACAATCTTCCCCCCAAAACTATCTATGCCTGCTTCTAGAACAAAATACCAACCCCAGCTTCCACTCTGAGCCAAAGGCACATCTATGTAACATAATGTAATACCTTGCTTTTATTAAGGTGTTAACCTACACCTGAATGTTCGACCATCACCACCAGAAGCAGCACAGCTTTGCAACGGGATGTACATCCTGGGACAACTCGCTTCTCTACTGTCACAAAATTTTGTCTCCATAAGGCAAGAAATCCTTGAAATCCTGCATTAAATTCTGCATTCTTTATGGAATCACAGTTTGTGAGCATTAACCTTGAGAATTACCTAAATTCCTGTTCCAATAAGAAGACAGAAATTAGTAACTTGCTGGAAGAACAAACTGTTGTCCTTCACTCCACCTAGGGGGAATTTTTCTGTGGTCTTTATTTCAGGCAGTACAAAAAAGCACACAGTAAGCATCTTTCCTTGCTCCAAGAAACACAATGAAATATCAGTTCCATTTCATTAAGATTGATCCTATGGGAATAGTGCAGTTACCCATGGCAGAGGCTACCTGGGAAAGTGGGCTCCAGGTAATACTTACAGATGTCTTGCTTATTCCAACAGAATAGGGAGTTCACAGACTGTGCAGCTGTATCAATTCCTAATGATAAAATCCAGCAGGATGCTTTTCCTAAACCCTAAAATCAACAGTGTATCACTTTCCTCTAAGGATCCCTGTTATAACTTATCCATGATGCATAAGGTTTCTTGTATTCTGACGCACATCTGCTTCTAAGTTTGTTCTCAGTCACTCCTCCATACTGTGCTCTTTGTTAAATCATCAAAAATCCCTGATTTGTGTTTCAAAGGAAGCACCATACTGCTTAAAAATTATGCTGAAAGATGAACATCATAGATGATCCTACTAGCATGAAAATATCACTTTGATTCCATGGACTTCTATTTTCACAGTTTAAGACACAAATATTTTCGACCAGGGAAAAAGCAAATAGAGGGAAAGCAAATGAATCTGGTATCAATGCTACTGACAATAATTTTTTTTTTTTAAGCACCACTATTATTTATAGCTCGGAAAATAAAAACCAGAGACTAACTGAGGTGTCAGCTTTTTAATTCATAGTATGACAAAATGATTACCAGGTGTCAATCCAAGTATGCAGTTGATGGGCTGGATTCAGAAATCAGGTGGGAAGTTTTGCAAACTGCTTTCAGAAATTGAGATGGATTACTTTATCCCCATGAAGTGAAGTCCCACCAGAAAATGCTACCCAGCCATATATGCAACAAAGACTTGAAAACAGAGCCTTTCAAGACTGGTATCACACCTAGGAGCAAAGCAGGGGCATGGTCCTACACTGGGTGGCAAAGTTACATAGACAAAATTTCAAAATGGAATTTCAACCTTAAATTCTAAGGCTGACTCAACTTTGGAAATAGCAAAAAACCCCAGATATTTCTTAAAACAAGGTGGGAGTTCTATCAATAATAGTGTGAATTGCTTTTTACACTAAAATATGCAAACAAAATAATGGGATTTTTTACTCACTTGGATAGAAATATAATGTAATTTAAAAAATTGAGACCTGCTTTCCACAATACAATGGATTTAGGTACTCCCCCTAGCAATCTCCTTTCAACACCTTTAATTATTGCTATTATATAGTTAAATTACAAATTTGGAAGATATTTGTTTATTACTGAAGAAGATTCAAACTAATTCAAATTTCATTTTTGTTTAAGAAAACAAAAAGAGGCACTTGCTCCATCTTAGCCCCCCACCTAGTAAATAAATAAATAGTATTTTTATGTTTATGGCAAGTTGCCAATGCTTAAATTGGCCTCCTTGAGAGGCTGATAGAGCTGTTTAGTCACTACCACTTTGTTTGAAAAACTGAATGAAAACCAGGGAGGCTAAAAATGTCTTGGTTTACATTCACTAATACATAAGAGAAAAGAAATAGTGATAATGGATACAGTGAGTGTAGCTATACCTAAATAGTTTAGAGTCTGTCTCCTTAAAAACAATGCAGAAGGAAAAAAAGTCTGAAAATCTCTTTGCAAACAGGGATTTTCTAATTGCTTCTCATGACGCTAATTGGTTGGAAGTGACACTGGAGTGTCTCAAAAATGAACTAAAGTCTTATTAAAATTTTAAAGGATTTAAAATAGAGCACAATTTCTTTATGTCCTCTAAATTCATTGTAAATTCTTTGCTTTCCTTTTTTTGTCTCACGGTTTTTCACCAAACACCTCAGGACTTTCCCACTATGGGGGCTCTAGTTCACTCCTTCTTTTCATTCCCCTTAAAAGCCTCTTCATTTTTTAAAGTTTAAAGATAACAGGCTCTGGGAGCCCCAGAAAGGAGCAGAAGGAAGAGCCTAGAGTAGGATGCTTGCTTGAGATTTGTTGTTCACTCTGTGCAGCTACTCACATTCTTGAGTGTACTGCAAATTTAAAACACCAAAAAGTTATATATTTCTTATTTCAATTGCAATAAAAAAATTAGAAACAGATCATCATGGAGACAAACAAAACCCTAAGGCAAACAAGTTGGTTTTTTGTTTGGTTGGTTTTTTTGACTGCAACTGAATATAAAGTTTTGTTATTTTGAAAATGTTTTTACGTGTTGAATTAAAGCTGAAACACAATTTCAAATGTGGCAAAACCTGGTCTAGAGATGAACTGAAAAATTTACTGGTTCAATGTCATGGCAAGAAAATTTGGCAATGATACATATTTTTTAAAGTCATTAAAAAGCTGGGAGATTAGTTTCTCACATGATGTATTGTTTGGAAATACACCTTACCAGACTCATTTATTATTAATGCAATTTAAATGACATCCAGTGGATTTAAGCAGACACTAGAAGCATTTTTAAAAGAATGCCATTCATCATTGTGCATAACCAAAAATCAAATGAGATCAGAAGAAACCAGATCTGACCATTTCCTTAGCCCTACTTATATCCTAAAAATCTTCAGTATCTGCCAGAGCACTTGGGATCATATCACCTAGAGATTATTTGTCCACTCTACTTCAAAGCATTTAAAATTAAGAGACAGAAAGTTTCCAGTAAATTTTCGTGTTCCTTATCTTCATCAGTATTTTACATCAGTAAGGCTTACTTCCCATTGTGGGGAACACAGAAGCAAACTTGCTATAAGTAATTGTTAATTACAAGTACCACAAATTACAAAATGGCCTGTGAAAGAAGCTGCCTTGGCAGCAATTCTGAAAACTGAACCACAGTTAAGAGAATTAATCTGCTGCTGAATGTGGTCTTACAAGTGCAGCTTTGGAAATGAAGATAAAAGAAACTACTGCTGGCCAACCACAAATCACTTCAAATACCCAAAAAAAAAAAACAAAAAACAAACAAACCAAAAACAAAAACAAAAAAACCAAACAAACAACAAAACATCAAAAAGGCAAATCATAATCATAAGGAATGACTAGAAAAAATTCTACAGAACTACTAACTACTAGCAAGGGTCAGATGATGTCCCCTTACTCTGTGCCTTTTATTTTACAATGACATGGGTGTATTTTTTCTCAAGAAGCAGAGCTACGTGAAGAAAAATTTCTTTAGATTTACATGTCTTGTAAGATTTTAATTTAAATCAAGTACAAAGCTCAATTTCAGCATCCCTTATTAGCAGCCATGTTACAAAGACCAGCAAATTGGGAGGTAAAGCTGCTTTAGCAGTGATGCTTATCTGACTTCAGCACGTCTTTCTTCATGTTTCAATCAAAGAACAGCTGCTGTCATCCGCCTGAGAAAACAGTGATAGCAGAACACGGAGCCAGCCTTAAAACCTGCTAACACAGGAGCCTTGTTGTGGAAATAACTCATCTGCCCTTAAACTTCACACACAGCAAAGCTTGTGACTGAAGTGAAAGGCTGGAGGTAGCTGGAACATTCTTTCAAAGCCTTGTGCTCCCTTCTCCAGAAGGATGGCTGGGAGCCAAGACAAGACCTTGTTCTCCAGCTGATGCACCTTGATCTCCAGATAACCACAGGGATGGTCTGTCAGCAGCCAGCCTGTCAGAGTGATCACAAACTACTAAATCCATCAGTGCCCCATCAAAAACCTTTAAGACAAAGCATGGTGTGTCTTAACATTGACAATAATATTAACAAAAAAATATTTTTTAAATAAACTATTGTTTCCTACCTTTAAACTGCTATTTGGTGTTTCTTTGTTTTGACTGACAACAGTTTTGTGTGGTTTGGGGTTTTTCAATAGGTTCAGTATTGTTCAGTGAATTATTTGGAGAAACATGTCCCTTTAGGAAAAAGATTTAAAACATAGCAGTTTCAGTAAAAATAATGTTCTAGATCAAATGCAGTAGTGAAAACAAATCACTTTAATGGTAGGATAGTGCATTGAGATGTCATGTCCATGAGAGAAAGGAGGGAATTTCTTGGACATGCTACCTTAAGCAAGGATCATCTGTAGTTTTTTATTTGGTGCAGACGAGAAGAAAGTGAAAGTTTCGTAAACATAACACTTCAATTGATCTAATTTTATTCAGTTTTTATATGAATGAGATCTGTGTACTCTTTAAATCATAGTCACACATTTTCTTTAATACCTGCAAAATATTAAAGTCTTCAAAAGTTATATAAAATTTACAACTAAGGAATGAATTAATTTTAGGAGGCCAAGTACCATTCTCCTCTCAAAGGAAGATAGGGAAAATGAAAAGTGAAAATCCTTCTAGGATTTCACATCATTCCTACAGCTTCCAGGAAATAACTGCTAATACATAAAATCTCTGAAGATTTAAACAACAAACCACAAAGACCAACAAATCAACCTTCAACCTAACACAACTTTTACTGTATATTGACCTTCCTCATACAGTTGTTTCTTTGCCTTGATAAATAAAACAGAATATTAAGCACGCTGCATACTGTACCTTTGTTAACACGAGAAATTCTCATGAAGAAATGTGTGTGAGGAACGCCTCAGACCTGGATGTGCTCACTTTGCCAGTTGCTAACCACTTTGGTAAGTAAAACTTCCTGCCAATACGAACAACTCGATCCTTTGGGGGGAACACTGGCACGCTCTGCCTCATCACCCTGGCCCTCGCACCACACAGGCAGCTAAAGGGACATTCAGGAGCACCTATTCCAGCACACACATGCTCCGCCTAACCCCTGGAGGAACAGCAGTTGGGGTATTGCTGCTGAGTGTGTCCTTTATAAGCCCTTCCTTCTTTCCCTGCCTCACAGAGGATGCTGCTGGTCAATCTGGTCTCACAAAATAATAAACACTATTTGACTACGCCTGCAAGAAACATGCAACCCATACAGCTCAAAATGCAAATTAAACGGGATGGGTAAATGCCAGATGGATTTGCATTCATGTGGGTTCAGCTCAGGTATGAGTGATTGGAATGATTGACTCTGAAAGCTTCCAGTCACTCTGTGTAAATAAGAATGAATAAAAAAAATTGGCACCACTGCTCCGTGGAAGGAGAGTCAAGCCAACCGGCCAAAGGAATTCAGATCTGGACTTCCTTGAATATGTCAGGATAATAAAATAATCCATTAAAAATAAATCTTAATCACTAAAGAAAGAGCCATGACATGCATTCTTTCAACCTCAAATGTTAATATATTTATTTTTCAATGTATGTCAAATTTTCAAGCTTTCAGAAAACAAAATAATGAGAAAATTGCTAATCTAATTAGTACAATATATTTACAACTTAGACTTAGAGTGTGCTTGCAAATATAAAAATAACCCAACAAATCATAGCATATATGTGCAGGCAGTTAATGTGTTTTCTTTGAAGTTGTTGTAAATAGGAAGCAAATGCAAAAATGCCCTTATAGAACCAGGAAGTCGTGCTACAAGGCATCTCATAGTTTTTGAATTATTGTTTTAAATAAGCAGATTGATCAGTTGATTAATTCCTAGTGATGACACTGCAGGTATCTTGGGGGTTTTTTAGCTCAATGGCCATATTGTAGTTTATTGAGTGCTAGATAACCTACCAGATTCTTACCTGGAAACTCAATAAACAGCACTGTCCTAACCACAAAACCAAAATAGCTGAGTTTATACTTTTAAGACTTCTGCACAACAAGCTGCCTTTTTACTAAGTGGCAAACCCTTGGGAAAACACTACAGACCTGATCTGGAATCCGGGAGAGCTGATTTCTGCCTGGACATAAAGACAGTTTAAATCTGGTGAATCAAACCCTCTCACAGTTTTTTAGCATTGGGAATTCTTTGATGGTGTATGGGCATTTTGGTCATGTTCTTTACCATGATACAGCTCTTACACCACAGTAATGCAAATTGTGCACAATTCTAAGAAAATCAGAAGGGAAATTTAGTAGCTGTCAAGTGGCAAGAAAGCAGCTATCAAAAGAGTATATAAGTACTTACATAAGCATGAGCTCCCTTCATCTGCTGTCAATGACAGTTTGTAAAAACAACATTATAATAAATGTAAATGACCATGTCACAGTAATTTAAGGAAATCAATATATTTCAAATAGAGATGTGAAATCACCTGCACCAAACATACTGATGCTTAACTTACATTTGATTCATTTTTTCAATTTGCATGTGTGCACTGGCCTTTGTGTTCAGAAAAGGGGACAAAAAAGGATTTGGACATGTAAGCCTTGGTGCACTACATCATACTGCATTCCAGGTTCATGTTGAGATTTTTTTTATGACATGTTAATTTTGTTTTAAAATGGAATTCTTTCTGCTAAATCTGTAAAGCTTTTGATTATTGACTCTAAGCACAGAGATTTCACATCGTAAAGTTATCTAAACTATGTGCACACCCTACAGATTAATAAGTGCCAAATTCTTCTATTGTTTCCAAATTATTGTCCTGTTTTGGATATCATACAAGCTGTCCTATACAATATAACACTGTCTCTGCCAGAAATTGCTGAAGTGAGTACAAGTGTTCGTGACTGACTTCAGCAGTTGCCTTGGAAACTGGCAATAAGGATCCAAAATTCTTTCTCTACCACACACCCAAAATCTTGAGTCATTCCTGATTTCTTTAGAGTAAATCTGTGCACTCTCCATTTTCAGATTCTTTCTAAAATCTCTTCTTCATGTTCTACAGGAAAATAGACAAACAGAAATTAGGATGCATCTGCTTGTTTGGAGGGAGAACAGTAGGATGGATTCCTAGGACTAAACTGCATTTGGAGTGGACTTGAAAGTCTGCCAAGCAGCAGCCCTTGACTGTCTTTGTAGAGTGGAGAGATCAGCAGAGAAGGCAGCTGGCAGACCAGGCCCTGGCTCTTAGAAATGAAAACCATAGTGTCAGTGATGCTCCATCCACACTGAGGGAAAAAGCAATTGACTTTATCTTCTATACAACTTCCTACACCTGTCCTGATCACTCCTTAGTGCCTGAAAATTATCTAGAATTAGTTAAATTCTGTGAAGACTTTTCAAGCTCTTTATTCTACCTCTCATCAAGTGGAAAACAGAAGACAGGGTATTATTAACTTTGAAAAGTTGGGGGGGGTCAATTCAAAAACTCATTAAGTAATAAAAGCAAATCTCTAATCTTATTATCTGTTGTATTTTATGTTCTATATCTAACTGCATTGTACATGTGTATTTCTAAATCCATTATATATGTCAGAATTCTCCATCCATTAATGGATAATTCTTAAGAAAATAAACAAATTCAAAACCCAATGCAGCCTGCCTAACTCATTGAATTTAGATATCTGACAAGAAGAAAAATCAGATAAGATGTTTTTTCCAGTATAGTTTCAGTTAGATGTGGAGAACAAAAGAACAATTTTTTTGTCTTTTCTGAGGGAGTAGAGCTTTTGTGAGAACAGACAAAAAACCACAAAGAAAGAAGCAAAGTTCTCACTGTCCATGTGATATTGGTAGCTCACGAAAGCAAATAAAAGTATCTGAAACAAACAATATCAGTTACAATACTACTGGTTCAATAGTTAGCTGTGGGTTTTTTTACTTAAAATTTGACCTGTTCTTCAGCTACTTTTTTCTCTATGCTCTGTTCTGTATGTGATTGAGGATCATTTAAGTCACTGTGCCAATTATGAGTATTTCTTACTGCCTACATAGTTTTTGTTGTGCTTTATTGTAGTAACATAATCAATATAAATTGTCTAACTCTATTGGAAGACCCTTTCAGAAGATCCTTCTTTGGGCTGGCAAGATGATGTGTATGCTACATCTCCATCCATACTAAATCCCAGGCAGTTTATTTTGTATTAAAACTTTTGCATAGTGACTCACCTAGAGTAGCAGACAGTTTATATGTGTCAGTTATTACCTTTAGTGATGAATAAAACAACTGTTTTCTATTCTGAAAGTCAGTTTTCTGGAGGGGCTTTCACATTCATAGCCTGAAGTAATCATCAAAACAAAAGCTGCTTTAGCGCTACACAGACCAAAGGCAGGAGGAAAACCTCCTCCTCCTTTGTGTTCTAGACCTCACCTCCCTATCCTTTCCTGCTTTGAGGTTTCAGCTCTGTGTTTTGTTCATTTTACAGACCTGCAAAAGTAAATTACAAATAATGGTAATTTGACTATTTGGGGAATCTAACCAAATTAATTAAAACAAACTATTAGAAAAGTTAAATTATGAAATAAGGAAATAGAAGCAAAAGGTAGATTATCTATTTTACATATATTTCCTCAAATTAATAACTGAATACCTGAGGTTGCAATAGTCATGCTTTTAACTGGGAGAAAGTAAGTTTGATACGGGGTAGGAATGCAGATTATGAAGTATAGCAAAGACACAATAAATAAATTGTATTTTCAAGTGAGATGATCCAAAGATAAGGGGGAAAGAACATGAGAAAAGGAAAAGAAGAGAAAATGGAAACAAAAGGAATTCAAAAGAATAATGGGGGAAATCCACCAAAGACTAACTTGAAGAGTTGATAGAAATTATGACTATTTTTCTATTTCTCAGTCCTTTGCTGTTCTCCCTGTATCCTAATTCTACCCCTAATGCTCTTAGCACACAGTTTACCTACCCCTTTCATTGGACACAACCCAAATAACCTGTTTTGCCATTCACCTTTTCACTCCATCTCAGAACTTCAATCCTGCCAAAACAAACTACGCCCTGCCCTTGTGCTAAAACTAACCCAGTTCTCCAGCTCCTTCCTACTTCCCCCTGCTGAAAACACACTCAGGACTGCAGGTGTGTCTCTTAATCACATACAAAAATCACAGGTTTGGAGAAGGCTCTTATTCTCAACTTGCAGTCCCAGAAAGCCAATTCTCAACTTCACAACCAATCTCTTCCTTCTCACTCCCATCTCACCAGGCCAAACCCTTACTCCCCACTACAAGCAGTGGGAACGAAAAAGCAGAACAAAAAAGCCAGCACATTATTTAGCCAAAATTGCTAAATCTTGATCCAAGCACAACTGTATAGCTCTTTGATGAAGTTGCAGTTCCTGTATAAGAATGGCAAAACCAAAAAGAAATTATTATTCTCTAAGGCAGTAAGAATATTTTCTGCTACCTCACCATGCTTCACTTCAGTTCCTGGGGATAGCAGCATCTTCCTGCAGTAATTTTGATTCAAGGACCACTACCTTACACAAGCTGTAGTGTTGTCACAGGCATTGAAACATTTAGTAATTTCACAGAATCCACAAAATTCTTCAGGACATTAACTATCACTAAGTTTTAAAAGATCATCTAGTACCAGAAATGCCTACTATGTTACTCATGTGGTGGCCCTAGGAACTAAATTAGCAAAAGAAACCTAAAAGACAAAGACCAAAGCCAAGTAAAAAAACCCCAAACCATAACGGGGGACAAAATTTTTAAAAGTTAAAATGCAGATTTAATACCATACCGTAATATAAATTTGAACACATCCCATACAAAAACAGCACTGGTTGTAACAAGACACTGGGATACTTTTGCATGACCCCACTTCCTCTTAGTGGTTTAAAACTTCCCCCTCACCCCCCGAATTTTCATTCGGTATTTCAAAGCAGCATCTGGGTGAAATATGCTTTAAATACAGTGATTTATTTATTGCCTGCAACAATACTTGGCAATAGGAATATGCATGCAACAACCCCAGACAACACTTGCAAAGACACTGAGAAAAGCAAGCCCTCCTAAAAGACAATTCATCTGCTGAGCGAGCGGGCAGGCAGCAACACGCATTTTGAATGACATGTCTAAGTTTCAACAGCAGCTTGCAGGAAACATTTACATTTGAAAAATCCCTACTTTGACCTCTTTTTCCCCAGTTTGCTTGCTGGCAGATAGGAGTACATGACAAATGAACCTAATTGAAGTAGGCTGGATGCCAGATTGCCTGTTAAAAAAGAGCACCTGATCGTGCTTTAGGTGAGAGGTCAGTGACACTGAACACCAGCAGGTGTAATAACAACCGCAGGCTTTCTGTAAAGGAAATGCAAACAAGAATTCAGCCCCGGGATATTCAGGACAGAGCTGACCTGCTCAGGGCCCGTGTGACTGGCAGCCAGGGCTGCACTCAC
Organism: Corvus kubaryi; assembly: GCF_017639235.1. NCBI lineage: Eukaryota > Metazoa > Chordata > Aves > Passeriformes > Corvidae > Corvus > Corvus kubaryi. The sequence continues at coordinate 4,419,881 of NW_024580659.1, forward strand.
CATTGGTGATGCTTTGTCAAAGCCGTATCGTGACATGGCTTTGAGCAGTGTGTCACAAAAGATGGAGTCTCGAGCGAAAATCATAATGCAACATAAAACTGGGCACTGAAGAAGAAAGCAGTTTTTCTACTATTAAAAAAGCCCCCAAAGACACAGAATAAATCATTCTGATTCTCAGCACTTGTTTTCACCTTGCCACAAAGCCTTTATCTGTCATCATTTAAAAACTACACTGTTGGAACTACCTGACCATCAGTCTTGGAAACATTTGACAAGAGACTAATTTGTTCTTGCAAACTCTGCATGCTCTACCCACCACTTCTGGGAAGAATGTAGAAAAACAATATGTAAATAACATTTTAAACCAGTGTTAGTCCATCTTATTAAATTACATTAATTTGTCAAACACCTATCCTGCCGATTTGGAGGTTTTATATTCCAACTATTGCTTTTAATCAAAGGAAAAGTGATTGGCTGATAAACAATATTTTTCTTATACTGAAGCTTGCTAAAATTGCATTATAAGACCAATGTCAAGGCACACAATTTGGACCAACCACAGTGTAGTCTTGAAACAAAGCCAATAACCAGTGCAGCTTTCATAGATTTGGGAGCTTTATTTTCTAGAAGACCACCCCCACACTTGATTTCTGGAATATTTGCATCCTTTTTGATTTTAGATTTATTTATTCCATGTTGGTTTAGAATCTGGCAATGGATCCCTCTCTGTTTCAAAAATTCCATCATGATATTAAAAAAATGTAGAGTTCTTAGGCAACGGGATAAATGCTTTAATTGGTGTTTGCAGGATCCTAGTAAAAGCCATCTGTGTCATATGTATACCTACATTTGATCTCACACAATAAAATTAAGGAAAAAAAAGAAACAACTGGGATTAGCAATTAGCTAACTGGTCTCTGAATGATGGTCTGTGCTAGATCCTGTTTGGTGAGACTGATGATTTGATTATCCTTCACATAAAAATATTTGTGCTAAAATTCATTCTTAATAGATTTTTTTCTTCAGATTATGTTCCATCAGGCAACTCAAGTGAGGCTACTTATTAAAAAGACACATTGATAAGACTTTTCTATCATACTCGGAGTAGAATACAGCAAATGTGTGTGATATTTAGATTTTGGTCATTGCATTCTGATTGATACTGCAAAGAGAGTCAAAATCATGAAAATGAGAACAGCATAGCTGACATTCTCTCCAAAAGTTCTGGTGTGAAATCTTGTCCTCAAAAAGTCAGCAGGACAATGACAGAGTTTACTGACATCAATGTGTTGCTGCGTTGTAAATTCTCCAGGATGGTGGAAGCTTCATGTGCTACATTCTTCTTCTTCAACAAACATGTATTTGGCACTTAATAAATAAAATATGATGAAACCATGAGAAAACAAAGATTTCTAAACCCAGTATAATAGTTTCAGAAAAAAAAAAAAAATTGGAACACCCACTGTCAATACTTCTGAAGTAAAAACAGTCTGTGGCTTTCAGATCTTCCAGCTGGTCAAGTCTGTTTCTGAGCAGCTTTTATGTAAAAAATCATGTACCACCACACCCTGCAGGGCTGTTGCACCATACTCCAAACTCATGGTGCAGTTGATTATTAATGAATTTTTCAAAATATAGAAGGCATACACAAATGAAAAATATGTAACCACTTACATGTGGAAAGAGTTTTTTTTCTGAAAATAAAAATGCAGTTTCATAAGGTGCTTAGCAATTCTTCCTTTAGAGAAGTTCATATTCTAAGACAATTTAGTAGCCCTTACATGCATCAGATCACATAAAACCATGAATCTGAATGCACAAAGACAGCATTTGAAATATTTCTAACATCAGTTATTAACTGAAGTTTGCCTTATGGGTGCTAAGCAGATACTCAGCTTTGTCCCTCCACCCATTTAGGGGAGAATGTACTGATGTGTTAATCACCTGCTGGGTGGTGGTGGGGAATCTATCCTTTGATCAAAGGGAGACATACTGGTTTTACTTTACATCCTGTCTCTCTCACTCTCAACTGGCCCATAGCTGGAGGGATTCATTTCAGGATTTTTCTTTATTCCAAGTATTCTGTTCCTTGCTGCATACCACCACTCAAGACATCAGGGCTAAAACCAAACACTCTTTGTGGTACACCCATATGACAGACTTCAAAATGGAAACAATATTTAAGTTAAACCTGTAAGATCAAGTTTGCTGAAACCCTGCAATGCATGAAGCTTTTGAACACTTCAGCATCAGATCAAAGTTTGACGGACAGACTCGAGGAGAGAATCAGTACATTTAAACCTATCAATCCTCAAGGAAAAACAGAGCACATTCGTAAAAGTACAGTTGACAGTATTCATTTTGTCTTGGTGCTAACAGCAGTCAAATAAAGCCAGAGCTCATGTTTTTTTCTCTGTACTGTATCTTTTTTCTGTAACTAAGGCAGGGGTTTCTCACTCAGCTTGTTTAAAGTACATTTTTGGAGCTACACTGCTTTCAAGAGGGAAAGAAAAGGTTCTGAGTTTCTTCTGATTTTTATAGTGAAGGATCATTTCCAGATAAAACTTTTCAAACTTCCTTCAAGCAGTAAGACTGTATCTGTGGAGGATTCACACACAACTTCAGTAGTTTTCATAGTAAGCCCTCTCTTTCCCACAAAACCAAAAGAAAAGGTATCCAAAGACAATTTTTGAACAAGTTGTATTCACTTCTTCTAATTAAAAATTAGAAAACTTATTAAGTAAAAGAGATAACTGGAAAAAAAAGGAATTAGCTCTCTGAGAATGGGTTCTTTTCTCACTTGCAATCAGTTGCAGGCTTTTTTGGTTGACAGGTTCAATTCTAAGAACTATTACTACTAGCAGATATTTTTGAGGATTATTCATTTTCCTTAAAATGAAGGGTCATTCTAGTTCTAAATATGCTTCCATTGATTAATTACACAGTGGAAATAGATTATAAGCCTCAAGGTAAAGAGATTTGCAACACTGCAACTGTGAAATAGCTCGTGTCAATTATAAAACGACAATACAACAGTTTCTTATTAAATTTTCTGCCACTAACTTTGGAAATAAGGCAAATTTACAAATGAAGAGTAAGATCTCTTAGAAGATTAACTGTATAATAGATGGATTAAAAGCTGAATGTGGTTCGGTACAGAAATCTGGTGAAGAAAAGCACCTAAAATTCAAGCAGTTTAAAAAGTTTTTTTAAAAAATGTCCGACCATGCATAATTATTTTACAAATAAGTGCTGCAGGATCTACGTAAATTTCTCAACAATTTTGTCAGTCCCAGACATAGTGTGAGTGTGGGTAAGTTAAATAGGGTGGATAAGGAGTTATGTTTTCATTAAATCTAATCACAGATTTATATCACAGCTGCAACATAGAGTAAGGCACACAAGAGAATTTAGAAACTTGGTAAAAAAAACTTCTTTCAGCAGCATAGCATTGAAGAAAAGAAACCTTTATCAGTTTTTTGCCCTGCAATTAATGCAGGTAAGGATATAATACTCAATTACTTTGAAAAAACATAAAGGCAATCTTGTAGCACTTTCAGTGCAGAAGGCTTGAACACAACTCAGTTCAATCAGAATGTTGGAATCTGTTATTACTTACCCAGGTATAAATTCCTATAGGCCTACAGAACCAACCTAAGTCAGACCTAAAGCCTCTAACTGCCATAATCAAAATCACGTTAGATAACAGAATTCCTAAATCATTAAAAACTTACCTCAGTGTTTACATTCGACCCTCTCCATATTCTTAGGGCTAAAATGAATCCTCATGAAAAGCTCACAAGCAGGCCAGGTCAGCAGATGTAAAACACGACACAAAGAATGTGCCTGTGCTGCTTTGATGGCTCCAGCAAACTCAGATTTTGGCCTCAGCCACATTAGGAACAGTAGCCATTTGTAAGCTTCCAGCTTTGTTTGAGATTTATCACCTAATTTCAAGGCCCCAGAACCATGTGTGAGAAAATTAATCATATTATTACTATAACTGGCTCAGAAAAAGCTTGTTGCATGATCTATCAAAAAATCCCAACCAAAAAAGAAGCAAGAAGAACTAGTTTTCCTAAAATGTAACACAGATTTACTCTCCAAAATTATAGCTCCACGGAAAATATCATTTATTACTGATCTCCATGCTTGCATCTGGTAGAAATATGTCTATCTGCAAAATGAACAAAGAGTTTCTGATTCTGATTAGTTCAACAAGAAAACAGCACTGGATAAATTGAAATTATTTTAATAACCTGATTACCTAAATTGGTGCTAGAGCCTTTGAAGATAAAGTGATTCAGGAAGGGTCCTTTTGTTTTTAACTTATGGATATAATTCTCTTCCAGATGAAGCTTTTCCACTTGAAGATGTTAGTGCCACTGGCTGCTCTGCCCCTGCCATCTTATCACTGCTCCACGTGCTCTCTCATCCACACCAGGCAACGACAGCCAGGCTGCCCTGATGAGTGGCTACTCATCACTGCTTATGCTAACCTGGAGTGCAGTTGATAAGGGATTGATTTCTTCTGCTGATGGATCTGGGGGGTTACAATCTCAGCAGAAGAATAGCAGTAAGTGGGTAATGGTGGGTGGCAATACCATCCTCAGCTGGCACAGCTGCATGGCTTAGGCTGGGGACAGATTTCCTCACCCACATTCAGGTGTGCTGTGGAAGGATTTCAGTTTCTCATCCCTTTCCCCTGTAAGACCATGACCTCTTCTAATCCTCCAGTAATGCTGTTCAAACGAGTAGCATACTCCTTTTAGTCAAAAAGATCTGGTTTAAAATAAAACTAGTACATAAACTGTTTAGCTAGCTTGTCTGACTTTGGTAGAACTCAGAGCCAAGCTGAAGAAGAGCTCATGGTCTGGCCAGCCAGATGTGCTGAAAGGCTCCAGGAGGGGACCAGTAAAATCATCATGGCTCTTCTGGAAAACAGACCTATACACATTTTCACTGGTTAACTGTCTATAAAGCAAAGATCAAAACAGAAACAAAATGAAACAGCAAGGCTCTGCCATTTTTGATATGCAGGGACACTCCATCACAATTTAAAATGAGCAATTAGCACACGAGATTTTTTTTAACAAATGAGAATATTGTTGCCAAAACAGATGATTAGAGTGGGACAGTATAGAGAAATCAGAAATATTAACAGGCATATCTTAGCTATTTCTAATCCACTACATTAATATTTACTATTAGAGCACAAGTATACAAATAGCTACATATTGTCAAAACAATGTTCCTAAGATGCTGATTACTGAACTTAATTAAATCACATGAACAAATATTTTTCTTAGATTTCTGCATTTTTACTCTGTTGTAGAATTATTCATAAATTATCTTGTTTCAGCCACGGATTTAAGGCTCATACTCAAGACAATCACATCATTCCCAATGCCTTTACTCTGTCAGAAAAAGGAAAGGAGTATGCAAGGACACCTGCTGGAACAGCCAAATGGTTCTGTTTATTTGTTTCTTTGCAACCACACCTCCCTCAGTTCAGTTCTAGACACCACTCCCTGAAGATGTGTTTCCATTACTGAAGGTGCATGATCTGAAAATTTGCTTCAGAAACCAGAGCCAGAAGAGCAGAAAGCATAAGAGACAGTGTGGATGTGACTCCAGACTGGCTCCAGGCTTGTGGCTGGTAGGACTGGCTATCTCCGACAGCAGTCATCACCTATCAGAGGTTTTCCTTGAGGAAACCATGAGACAAATGCAATGACAACTGGTATTTCATTGATGTTACATAGGTCAGCACAGGGAGGTTGTCTTACTTTTTTTTCTTACTTTCAAAGTGGCATTATGGCATTGTAACTAATAGAATACTAAAAATAGATAATAGGAGACTTTAATTAGGTATATATTTTTGGTAGTTTGATGAACATTTTCTCTTGTATTTTTCCATAAGCTTCACAGAGCAATTTACATAAATCTCATTTATTTAAAACTGGGGGGTTTAATCTTTTAGTATTAAATTATAAAATCTTACATTTAAAAGTTTGTGTCATATAACCTTTGATTAGGTCAGGAGGTAATTCTGCTTCCAAACAAACCAGGACCTTCCAATCAGAATGCTCTGCAGGCAGTACCACATTCACATACCCTAATATTCACCAACAACTCTTTGAAACTGTTTTCAAGACAAATAAAATAATAGCAATTTCACATATTCACATGATAATTTGTAGAAGTGAAATCCAACACAATGCAATTCATCATTGAATTCACATCTTTAGAGCAGATTTTTGCTACTTCTTTTCAAGATGTCAGCTTAGCTTCAGATTTTAAACAGCGAGATTATTTGATTACTTTTGCGAAATCAGCAATTAACTACTCCAGTTTACAGCAACCATAGTATTTCAAAACAAAGATGAAAGCTGTGACAACACACACAGCCTTTTCTCACTTTTTACAGTGTTTAAAATTGCTCTGGTATGTTATTTATTTTTACTATGGAAGAGTATAAAAGAGCACGACTGATGATGATGGCAGGCCCTGTGATTGTTGTCTTCAGACTGACTACATCAAAAGCTTTCAAGTTCAGTTCATCTGCTACATTTTTTTTTTTTTTGTACACCTTCTGCACCTGCAATGAAAAAGCTGAGGCCAAAGTTCAGGCAGAATGGCCTGACTCTCACAGCTGAAATAGAAGTGACAGACAAAAAACTAGTGAATTTATATATGTTTCTACAGCTAGACATGAGGATGATTTGGTGTCCCATAAATACAATGTTTAAGATGAGATAAATGCCTGTCAAAGAACATCTAGTTCATACAAATAATTTGAGAATACATTTGTGTATATGCACAGGTGCTTTTCTACTATGAAAAGAACAATCAAAAGGAAGAAACTGCTCTGAGTGAAAACTGAACAGTACTGAAATAAATAACAGGGCTTTCATTAACTCTAACAGGCCCAGGGCTTCAACTTCCAGCCTTAACTCTCATGTCAAGTCATTGACACATTTCCAGTATATAATCAATAAAATGTAACCAAATACATACAGCTAAACAAATTCCTACTTTTAATGAAAACCCTCTGACTTCAGCAGCGAGCAATTAAAACCCAAAAATATTAGCAGTAGTAATAAAATCTTCAAGAAGAAAAGAAAGGTAACTTTTCTTTAACTAATATAAAATGTCCCAATAAAAATAAAAGCTATACATGTCTTCCATTAAGAATTAAAGTATTTTAACAAGAATAAAGACTAGTCACAAATCTGTCCATTTGCAAAACAAACATTGCTTGGGAGGTTCCTCCTTTTGTTTAGTAAAAACTAAGTTACAGTAAAACAACAACCATGCCTAAAAATTCACAAATCCAAAATGCCCTTGGGCTCCAGTCTATGTAGCAACACCCATTTTTCTAATTAAGCATAGAGCTGGTATTCACACACTCAATGAGAAAGTTAAAATGAACACTGCAAACAGTCATGCTCCTTATTTTTCCCTTGCCTTGCATGATACTGATGCTCATTTCAAGGTTAACATGTTTTTTCCTAAACAGGCTAAACAGAATATCCAAACAAAAAGAAAAATAATTTACAAAAGTCATAACTTGAATTAATGAAAACAAAAAGCAGAACAATAGCTAATAGTTAATGTCTTTAAACATATCCTTATATAGCAACATGACAAAATTTTGTTGTGCTTTGCACTGCTGTTAGCAAGAACATCTTGAGAGAGAACTGTTCACCACATCTCAGCAAAGACAAATCTAGGCACCACATTTGTTTTGTAACAGCCTTCTCCTCCTCCTCCCTGAAGCATATGAAACACATCCAATAGTTAGAAGTGAACAGCAAATATTTGCCTGAGCAATATTCTTTCATCCATGTTGCAGACAATTTCTGCTTTGAAGGAGTTTTTTGCTGAATGGCACTGATGCCTCCTGAAGAATGCCTACACAGTATCTATTAAGGCCAAATTTTAAATTTACAGACTTTATGGGCTGCTCCTAAATCCAAATTTAGCAGACTAGCTTTATGATCCTATTTTCAAAAGCACTAGACCTCAGCTGCTGCCAGGCACAGGCTTCAGTTGCTCTTTGTTTCACATGTGAAGGTAACCCTGTTCTGAGGATGTAACAGACAATAAATTTGTCCAAACACTCCTCAGCATCTTTTAAAACATTTAAAACTTCACATCTGACACAGAATGAAGTCTACAGCACTGTACAAACAAAATACTGTACAAATAGGTTTTGTGTTGAGCTCTCTTACACACACATGGACAGCTTGTGGCAAAGTCAAAACTGTTTTTCCAGTGTCTGCTGCACTTCAGTGGTTGGAACTGGAAAGGGAAAACAAGCACTTGTGTTCTACCTGCACTCCTCAGCTGTGCCACAAAACATATTTTCTGAGGGTCACATGGCTTCAGTTACCCATGACAGATTGCTATATAGGCTTAATTCTTAAAACTTATCATCACCTCATGATTTTCTTTCTTTTTTTTTTTTCCTCTGTAAGGGTGAGGAGAGGGGAAAAGATCCTGTTTCTAACAAGACTTGAGCACTGCAGCTACATTTGCTACCAAATGGGCTGGCCAGTGAGATTTCCCTGAACACCTTGTCTGTTCCTTAATGAGTAACCAGCTCTCTATAACCTTACAACACTTTCTCATCCTGCCACTCTGCATCTCCACCAGCATTTCCTGTCACTCCTGTGTAGTAGTTGAGCACCAAAGTGGTAAAGTTTAAAGGGAGTTCACTTAATAATTAGAGGACCAGCCTGCACTATCTTTACTGAGGCAGAGTCCCACCTCATGGCCTCTGGAAAAGCTCTGATTGCATAAATCAATCATAACAATTAGTCTTGGAACAAAGCAAATTCAGAAGCTACATATTTTGGTATACCAGGCACTTTCTGTTTTGTAGGAAAAAAATCCTCTTAAAGAAAAATCAACTCCAATTCAAAAGCATATAATCTATTTTACACTGCTCTAATAAATGCTAAATAAATATTCCCTAAGTCTCTTGCCAGCCAGCTTTCAAAATCATTGTACTCTTTGTGCACAAATTTTCTTAAACCAAATCAAATGTGGTTTTGAGACTCTAAAAGGGAAAAAATATGCTTTGGTTCATAAACATGTTCCATGTTGCAATGGAAATGCATTATAGTTTAAATAATTTAAACTGTAAAACTACAAATTATGGCAAATATAAAAAGTATAAAACAGTAAGGTGAAGTTTTTTAATAGAAACCCACATTCTTTCAGTTGAAATACTTTAAAAATTAAATTGTTTCTATTCTATTTTCCTCTCCAACATAAAATATATTCCTCATGTTCATTCTCATTGGGTGTCTTGTTTTCTTCACGTTCACAATGAGTTTTTGATAGATGTGTGCAGTAACAAAACAAATACATAGAAGCTTTTCAAAATAAGATAGATATACACCCAATTTAATTACATTAATGTTGTGTTTTAATATACACTCAGTTGACTGAGAGATTTGATTTCTCTCAACCATACTACTTGTTATGAAAATAGGAGAGAGTGTGAGAGGAAGAATGGTAAAATGCCAAAAGCAATATAATGTGTGGAAGCTTTAATAAGACATTAATCTTTACTTATGTGAGTAGATTTTTCTCCTCTGAACAGGCCCATTGTGGTAAATGAAATTGTTCCTGTAAGAAGTAGCAAGCAACATTTTCTACCAGCAACCCACCAAAGCCCAGTGTCCTCAGCAGTGTTGAGACCATGGTGATCTTGAGCTACAAATTACCCACAGCTTCAAAGGCCAGCCCCAAACAAGTGGATATGCACAAACCAGTACCTGACACATGATGACAATACAGTAGTTACTCATAATTTAAGAGACAAACAATATAAGCTGCACTTTGTACTCCTGAATATCACAAGGAAATTATTGTATGGATGTTACTCCATCATAATATTTCAGGCAAAGAGCATGTATTGCACAGAGAGATTACACTTTCCTTATTAAACATCTGCTGCTTATTTTAAAATTTCACTAAAACATTTCAACTTAAAAGGTAGTCTCATGTATTTCCATGCATATCAAATTCTGTTTGAGTGAAACTGCATGCTCAATCCGTGGCAAAATTTCTTAAGTATCAAACTTTCATACACATTCTGCAAAGATATTACAGTGCTCATACAGGGATTTTAGAGATGATAAAGCAAATTAATACTAGTTTAAAGAACTTACCTACTGAAGAAAAGAAAATTGTTTAAACAGATACAAATAGATGTCTTTCAAAGTTTTGCACCCACCTACACCTTTAGCCACAATAAGTTATGAAAAAACTAAACCACTACATCATTAAACCTCTAGACAAAGTTTCTCATTTTTCACTGCATATAAGAAAACATCCTTACAGCATTCACAAACACACTTGTCAAGAAACACACAGCTCCATGCAGTGTATAAAAAGAACCACACCAATTAGACTGAAACTTGAAAAAGAGAGAAAAGAGAGTTTCTCACCCCTCAAAACAAAACTGGAACTTTGGTTTATAGGAACGGCTATGCCCATATACCCTCCTCATCATCCTGGGTGCCAGGCATTAGGAGATGCACAGAGAAGGTGTTGGCATTGGAATGAAAGAAAGAGAGGTTAGTTACACTGGTGCATATAAAATACAATTTTCTTGGCTGTTAAAAACATGACTTTTTTTTTTTAATATAAGCCAGTGAAAACAACTGAACAAGCTTGTGTTACATATACAAGAATCTGCATCTATAGCAACCAAAAAAACAACAACAGTGACGTAGAATTTTTTCCCTCCCAGTTCAAACAGTGCGTAGGAAGATGATTAAAAGATTAAATATTAAAAGATTATCTATTTTTTAATTGCACGCAATTCATACCAACATTAACAGCAAAGAAAAGATCAAAGCTTTTAAGTAAGCAAAAAAATTAATCAAATTGTCTGACATTCTGTTACAAGATACAAAACTGCTGAATAACCAAAAAATCTATCATTAGCAAAGTACACTTTTCCAGCATGCTACCAATTAAATTTATCTTTTCAACAAATGTTGAATGCACATTTTTGAATAGTACTAAGTAGTTATTCCCCTTTTTTTCAGTTTTGAAATTAGGTTAATTAATTTATTTAGAGTTTTAGTGATAAATAACATTCATGACAAATACAAAAATTCATAACAATTTCTTGAATTTGTTTTAAAAAGGGATTAATTTATGGCAGATAAGCTGAAAGTGGAAAGCGTTCACATGTGTTATAAACTTGAAGTTAATAATAAAAATAAACTTTAATTTTAGTAAAATAAAAACAAAATAAGAAACATGAACTAAACCAGGAGATTGAAATGTTGTTCCCCAGATGCATTAACTAAAACTGAAATTTTACAATGAGTCTTTATCTATACACACAGAGATGTGCATGTGCACAGCTGTCTCTATACATAGTTCTACTGTGCCCAATGATGTGACACTCAGCTTCTAGAACACAGAGGTGCACAGCACAGTGTTTGTCATTTAACTCAGCATTTCAAAATCAAATAAAATCATATCATTTTAGATATCTTTAAATTCACCCGTTAATATTTTGGAAATGTAAAAAAAATACATTCTATAATTTCAAAACCTTGAAAGTTAGCTGGTGTAACAAGTTGCTGGCACTTAATTAAATCTAAAAACTAAATAAAATGAATGGTAATTAATTATGATTGAAATGGACAGGAATTTTAGCCTGAAAATATACACTGCCAGTATCACTACTGTTCCTAACCCATTCTTGGAATAAAAAAGAGCTCCCAGATGTCAACTGTTATTAAAAACCAGATGTTAAGATAAATGCCTTGCATGTTGCTGAATTAAGTAAAGAAATCTGACAGTCCACTATAAACTTAGCTATCACTTAACACAGGAGAAATGTGGGTAAATTTTTTAAAGTTGACTTGGAACACATCTGAGTTATAAGATCTGCACAAATACACCACAAAGCAAAGACACAGTAAGGCCTGAATATCCTTATTTATTTTTGAAACAAAGGGACAGGTTCTGTAAAACTTCCAATAAGCTGGGTTTCCCTCTGTGAAAACACAAGCTATTCCCTCTGAATTCTGCAGGAGCCACTCTTGGTCAGGCCCACTAGCCCTAATTGAACTGACTTTCAAGTTGACAAGACTTTTACCAGAGTAAAGGCTGAAGAAAGGATGAAGGATTTCTTTTCCGCTGAGTAGTTTGATCCTATTTCACTAACAGAATGCATTAGGTTAATCTTTGGTGATATCCTTAAAAACAGCAAGAAATCAACAAAATGGACAACTCAATAGGTTTCCAGGTGACTCCTCCCCTAACTACACACAGCTGCTTTGCTGTTTAAAGCATTGCAATCCTTCAAACAGGCAGATGGTCATTTTTACTTCAATTATTTGTGCAATCTCCTTTTGGCAGAATTCTAGAAGAGTTGAAAAATCAAATATTGTCAAATATTTGTAAAAAGTTTTATGGGAAATTAAAGACTATACAGTTTGACACTGATCCTGATATACAATAAGCAAAAAATTAAAAGCTGGAGCTCAGTTATGTCAATCAACATGGCTTTATTGAGTATCAGTCCTGTCAAAATAACTTTGTATCTTTTCCAATTACATAGAGACTCTTTTTGATAAGGTAAGTGCTTTGAAATAATATGCTGAGATTTCTGTAAGGCATTTGATTATGTGCCACATGACACAGTGTCAGAAAAATTATCTCTACACAGAATGAATGTTTGCTGGAGAAGGAAGGGGATCCACAGATCTCTTTCTCATCCCAAACTTGTTCCATATTCCCATGATCTGAAAGAAAAGCCTGGAAAGTCTTCTTGGAAAAGTGAACAGATTTGGAATTATCTGAATAAATATTATCAGACACACACATATGCCTGAAATCATGAATCCACTTTCATAATAGGAAAACATTTAGGGCAGGCTCAGAAGAAAGGGAACTGCCTCTGAAATCAATGACATCAAAAAGGTCTTTACAGGTCATGGTGGAAACGAACACGTGGTACAACGTTGGATTTACCAAGACAAATACAGACAGAGAAAGAAAACTCAGAACATTTGCTGTACCTCTATATGGCAGCATTGGACCATTAAGAGAATTACACATCTGGTGCTCATGTCACACTCTTGTGAATATTTGAAAGACTGTAACCAGATCAGGAAACAGCTAGAAAATTACTGAAAAATAAACTTGGCAGTGAGAAACAAGAGATTCAACCTAACTGATCCCTCAGAAAACACTAAAAGATTTTCTGATCATTATTAACTAACATAGAGAAAAGGAGACAGCTCTTTTCTCTAGCAAAGAAAAAAATCTAGATAGAGATTTAGAGGATGTAGTTACACTCCAAATACAGGACACATTTTTCAGTAACTCATCGTTTCTGGATGATTTGAAGACTTCATATCAAGTCTTAGACACACTCTAAAAGATACAGTTAATTATATTCAAACTAATTTTTAAAAATTATAGATTTGATGAAGAAATTATTCAGAGGTCCAGATTGTGATCACAGTCCATTTAACCTTCAACAGCTGCAATTAATAAAAATCCTCTTCCATCATTTTTTCCTCACACCTGTTTCAATGAGAATGTGTGTGCCATGATCTACCTTACCCAGTACACAAAAAATTTATTACATATTTTCCAATTTTTTTGATTAGAATGTTCATAAAATTAAGCACAGTGATCTGTTTTGACATAAAATTGAATAAAAAATAATAAAAAAACCCGACAAACAAACAATACCATCACTGGATTTCAAACTGTTAGTACTAAGAGCAATCTCAAAACCAGTCTGAACTGGTGTAAATCCTAACATATAGTTACAAATTTTTCTGTATGGATAGCAACAAGTATCCAAAAGCACTGGATAAACAGCACATAAGAATCAGGACTGTGATTTTGATAGGTTTCATGAATGAAGTATTGTATCAAGAAGCTAAGATTTAGTGCCTCAGTGCAAACAGATAATAGAGAGAATACAGAATTCTTCACTGAAGTTCTGAGACAAATGATGTTCACTACTTATTTTTGCATTCTTGACACACAGTGAAGCAAAATGAAAGCTCCAGTTATGCCTTATCATTTATTAATATTGGAACAGAGGATGCCAGAAGTATGCTTAGTTTTTCATATCAGTGTGTATCCTACAGAATCATTAATCTATGGCTCTTTCAAACAATAAACTACAATCAAGCAATTTTTCATTAATGTTTATGTACATTAACTGCTTTTTAAACTTGGATCTATCATTGCTTTATAGGGTCAAGAACAGCAATTCAATGACAAAAACCGCAAAGCAAAATCTCAGTTACTGACAAGTGAAACAGGAAAAACAAAATTCAAGAGGTGCCATTTGAATTGAGAAATTAGTACACACACTTGTTATAAAATTGTTATCAATCAGAGTGTTTAGAACATTGAATGCCTTGAATATTTAGGACTGACATCCAAGTATCTAATTTGGGCCTGTATTTTTAGTACAGTGGAACAATCTCAAATACTACCAAGGCCTTTTTTACAAAGGCTATTAATAGATTATAAATTCATTGATTTTATTTCATCCTTTTGCTAGTCCTTTTTTTTTATTTCTGGGGGTTTTTTTCCTGTTTTTCTGTTTTGTTTTTTTTTTTAATTTCTGTTTTCTATTTCTGTTAATTTACTGCTGCTATTTACCATATTTGCTTACTACCTTAAAAAGAAGTATCTGCTGTCAATAAATACGATTTACTGCTCTAATCCAATCACCACAAAACCTCAAATACAGCTTCAAAGTATACTGCAAAATGAGGAGCTTAAAGATCAGTGCTTGCAAAACACTACACACAGATATAGAAGGCTTGTATAGAGACATTTTCAATTTTGTTATTGGCATGTATCTCAATGCAAGCTTTGCAGGAACACTTCTCAGCCATCAATTCTCTAAGGTTCACCAGTGTCAGCAGCAAATTTGACAGCAGTAGCCTTCCGATAACAGGGGCTACCTTACACAGCAGGTTAGAAACAAAGGAGCACTCTAATCAGGGTCTACACAATTAGGTCTATCTACAAAATTTTAATAATCAGATGCCAGAAATTATCAGCCTATTCAGAACCACTCTGCATGTAGCATATTCTTGATTACTGGTGAACACGGAGTAGCTGTAGGAGGTCCTATTTAGCAGTGTGTTCCAACAGCAACAGATCTACAGCCATTACAATGGTTCTGAGAGTCTCCTCTGTACAATACACCTGTCTTGGGGAGTATTCTGAATTAATTTCACCCAAAACTGAATTCCCTTTAGCAATTTCACAGTGCTGGTGGACCTCCTGGAATGCAGCTTTCATTTAAGTTGAATCAAAGAGGAACTTGGGGTGCCCAATCCAGCACCATGTCTGGATATAAACCACAGTGCAAGAAGTGGGAATGAGCAGGAGGATTTGATTCAACTCTGCCTTCTTGATCAGAACTAAAATCCCAGTGTAGGTGCACTCAAAGACTACAAAACTCTGGATTACTCTCTGGCCACCTCATAAAAATATATGTACAAAACCTGGTTACAGCACAATCCCCCACACTTTTGTGGCATGCAAGTACCTTTATAAAACCCACTCTTAAAAAACAAAAAAGGTCCTAATCTCCTTTTAGCCAAAAGCTTTCACAACACAGGCAACATGAAAAACTTGATGAGTTGAGCTTTTCTGGTACCCTTCCCACAATAGGAGACCCTTCCTGACAAGGCTCATCACATTTCCCTTCATGTGCTGCATGCTAAAAAATGATGTCTTAACTTGGGTTAAATAAATCTAGCGATAACCTGCTCATCTCTGCAACTAACTTTCTGATGACTGATTTATGCTGCTCTCCTTATTATCCATGGCTACTAATGGGTCATTAAATGTCTAACTGCTGGCTCTGAACTCTGAAACTTTCCTACTTACAGCAAACGCTTACATTTACAAGTATTAATTTCCCCTTTTTACAACGAAATCTACCTGCTAAGAAATTATATTTCTTTGAAATCAAGAACTTAGTCTAAAAATCAGAATCTTTCAGAGCTTAGAGAGACTTTTACCTGCTGCTCAGTTTCTAGGAGCAAACATAGCTGAGGACTAATCACACGACCTCTCCATGCACAGAACAATTGACTACAGAATAGTTTTGTGCATGAATGATTTGAAGAACTGAGCCTGTAGCTAAAAAGTGGAAAGACTAGCAGTGGATTCATTTAAGTGTTTGGTGCATAGAGCTTTAAAATGTCTTTATTTTATGTTTCATTTGTATATTCAAAAAGCTGAATAAATCTTAAAAATTGCTTCAGCAATATATATTTATGTCAGAGGTCTATTTTCAAAGTTATCCATAACAGAAGGGGTCACAAGTGACCATGCATCACCCAACTATGAAAATGGCCTTAAAGCCCATCTCACCATTTGTTCTATTGGTGTATAGTTGGTTTAAAATCAATCACAAATACTGCCCAAGTGGGAAAGTGAAAGGTTGTTTCTGACCACTGACTTTACAGCACCCAGACTAGCATTAACATGAATAAGATGTTTCACCAGATACTCATGCATTCTGAAGTTTTATCACTAGATGAAGCGGAAACTCAATGCTTCTTACAAGAAGTGGTCCGTGAAATCAGATTTGCAATGCAAAAATTTATGGTGCCCTTTGTAGTGAAAGCCTGTGACATGTTATCTCACTTAAGTAACCAGTGCCAGATATGCAACTTTTGTTATCAAGTTACTGTCTCCCAGAAATGCATTTTTGGCTCTCTCAGTTGGTCTAAAGACCTATTTTAGACTATGATGGTGGCAGATAATTTTTCTACTAAGAAATACAAGATAAATGTAAACCTCTATATAAGTGTTGTATATTATAACACACACATTCAGGGGAAGTGAGGGGGAGAGATTTCTATAGCTAAACATGATCTCAAAAAATTTTTCCATATGTGGAAAAGACTGGAAAGCTAACATATAAATATAGATATATATAAATATACACAGTGCTCAGTGTGTATACATTTATATCACATTCATTAAACCTCAAAATATAAAATAAATTCATTTCTGTAAGCAAAGGAGAGGTATAACTTTTCAATGTACAAAATCCATCTCCTGGAGTATCAAAGAATGCTAAACCTGTTTCCTACTTCTTGTTTTTATTACAGCTTCAGTTCAGCTGGCCTTTTAGTAAATGAAAAATTTAATATCATTAAAAGATGTTTGAAAAGTAACCTGGCTACAATATAATTGCAATTAAGAGGCAGGAATAACAAAAGCATTAACAAATATTCCAAATTCCTATTGGTTTTACTTTCAAGAGAGAAATGTTGAGTAGCTCAAAATGTTTCTAACTGCAAAACGGCAGCAAACCAAAATCAAGAACTAGAGTATTCCTGAAAGATAAATTCAGATTCAGAGAGACTCTTCCAAATTTCAAGGTTCTTTCTTTTCTTCCATCACAAGTACTATGTAACTCACAGCGACCCTTAGGTTTGAAGCCAAACCTCAGAATGTGGGCAAGCCTCTGTAGAAGACTATTTCAGTTTTCTTTTTAGGTTAAAGTAGACAGGAATACCTAGATAGATGTCAGAGGCAAGCAAAATTCTCTGTATCTACTGAAATAAGCACATGATAGCACTCACTGAGTTTTGGGAAATGCTTAAGACAGGAATTACATCCTCATTAGAAGAGAAGTATTTGCCATTCAGTAGCTGTTTATACTAAACAATATAGCTGTGATAACTGCATACAATTTAATTGGAAAACTGATATTTTAAAAGCGACCATGATCCAAATAAGATTTTACAGCATTCAGTTCAACAAGTCTGAACAACGTGTGATATGAATCACAAGTTCTTTGTTCCAGAAGAATCATATGTGTAGCAAAGATGCAGAATTAGAGGAAAGATTAAAAATTTGAAAGCATTTATATGACTAATTTGCACTGCACTTCTGAGTTCCCAAAACACTAATTCAGCACAATACTAGTTATTTACAGTGGATATGTCTGGGATTGTTTATACTGAATGTACTGACAGGCAAACCTTGCCCTGCCCAAATTCCTAAATTAAATAAATCCATGTGACTCCAATGAGCTTAGTGCAGGCTCAGCTCGGTGCTAATGCAATTGCGTGCTGCCCTGAAGCTTGAGGCACCAGCAGAACAAGTTCACATCCATTTGGGGAACAGACAAGAGCAAGCTCACACCTGCCCAAAAACACTGCCCAAAAACATAGAGGGTAAAGAAACATGCAGAATATAAAACAAAATCTGGGTCAGGGAGGAAGGCAATAATTCCAATTTACTGCTTTAGGCAGCTATATCATATCACTTTTTTATATATGACAATGTCACTGGTTTTCCCCTTGGGTTTTTTTTTTTTCTTTCTTCCTGAACAACTGAAAAACAAAGTTTCAATGATGCAGAAAACTCCCAAACAAGGTATTTCAGTTTTCCAGGTACTAAACTTCTGCTCTGACTGAACTATCTACTCACAGTCTAAAGAAATTTGAATAATCTTATGCTTTTCAAATAACCATGGTTATTATTTGCATTAGCTAAAATAATCTGGTTTGGTTTATGTTTGTATGGCTTTAAAGTTGTGTTGTTTGGTTTTGTGTTGGTTTGTTTTTTTGTTTTTTTGTGTTTTTTTAATCTCAGTTTCAATATTCCTGAGGCCTGTTCAGGAGTTTGAGGTTGGCAATTTTCCAGCGTGGCCACAGAATAGAAGGCATTATGCTAACAGCCAGGACTGCCAAAATACACAAAGCAGCATGCTCTCCCTTTCCCTGAAATTACATATGGATCAATACAGTGATTTGTAGATCAGGATGCAGACACTAAAATAATAATCATTGTTTGACTGTCCTGTGGTTCTGATTTCCAAGTCATCCACCTCAAACAAAATCCCATCTGACCTGTTCAGAGTTTTTCACATATCGTCTTTCAGCAACTCCAAGGATATTTAGCAGTTCCAGCTGATGAATAAAGACCTGTTGCCAAGACCAGTCACCACTTTACAAATCAATAAACACTTTTTTTTCAGAGCACATGGTCTTCTTCAAAAAGTTAGTTTTTAGTGGCATAGCCTACTTGGCAACAGCCAGTTTGTTGTCAAGTTTCACGCATGGCTGCATGTGATTTCTTTTCTCAGATGCTGGAGTTTACCAGCACGCTTTTAAAAAGCCTGTTTACAATGACACACATTTAACAGTAAGACAGCTACAGGCTCGCTCCAAAACAGTTGGCTTTGTGACTGGAGAGTGGCAGGAAGGGAAGCTTCAGGGATATACCCTGCCCCATCACTGTCCTGATAAGGAGGACTTTTCCTTTAGATAAGAGGATAGTTCAGAAACCTTGAACTACTTTTTAGGCCTCCTTGCTGAGATCTCAGAGGAACAGAAAACTTTTTGGTGAGTTTGTAACAAATTACTTCTAAACACTGAATCTTGTAGAAGGGCCATCAGAAATGTTTTAAGTGGGAAAAGAAATCTCTATGTAGCCAGACGGGATTAAAAGATGTGAAAGGACATCATTTTACATGCTGAGGCACCATGTGACATTCCATCCCAAATTACAGGTTCTAAGAATAGGGCCAACTTTTTGGAAAGCAGCCAGCTCCTAAGGCATGCCCTATGATACTCACATTTTTCTAAAAATCAGATTCTTTTCTATGAGCACATAATCTCTCATAAAACAAAATTAAAATACATTTGTAGCCCTGGTGACCATAGAGTAAAGCATTCACCTTTGAATCCACTACAGCTCAGGTATTCAGGAAACTTTTAGGAGATTAAGAACACTGTACATTTTATTTCTTTAAAGATCTCCAGTACTATGGGAATTAAGAAGATTTGATAGTTGTTATAATCATCAGGACTGGCAATAAAATCTAAAGTAAGAAAATTCTTTGTATGTTATACCTCCAGTCTTCCACTGTGTTAATGCAGAATCAAGTTCTTCCCTATGACCTCTCAAATAACCTAACTCCCTATTAAGAATGCCATCAGACTAACTTAAGCATATCTGAGATATATGCATGTCGGATACCTACACTTCTTTTTTCATGTAGAGATGCTGCTTTTAATTTTAATAATCATTTACAGTTTTTTACTAAGTAGTCCAGAAGTGGAATCTTGAACTTAGAACCTTCAACCACATCTTAATGTTCTCAGGAAGTTGAAGAAGTCCTGGGTAATAATCAAAGACTACTATTCATTATGTGGAGACCAACCTGGAGTTAGAGATTGGTCATTTGTGCCAGTAAATTGAGGACTTTCAGCAGGGAGTGAAAAATGCCCACAGAAATGAACAGTAGGTGAATATGAGTGACTAGAGCCCAAAACTCAGGACAGGAAACAAACAGGGAGTAACTGAGAGGATCCTGAGATTAGAAAACCAAAGAGAATGAGACATCACAAATTGACCAGAATTGTGGTCAGCAGGACAGAATTCTCTGTTGGCTGGTAACTCACAGGCCTGCTCCCGTACTGAAAGGAGGGAACTGACAGAAGGAGGGCTGCTCAGTGAGGCAGCTGTGGCAGGGAATACAAGTGTGCTGATTCCTAACAACTTGCAACAGCATCAGCAATTTTCTTCAAGAGCACACAGTCACTGGTGTGACACAAGCAGGCACTTCCTTCAAAACATTCTCCATAAAAGGGAGAAAACTGAAAGATGATGCGGGCAACTGAGGCCAAGAGAAAAAAGTTTTAAGGAAAAACAGTAAGGATGTAGAGATGAGAAATAAGAGAGGCAGGGAGCTGGACAGTAGGTTTGGAAGGAAGTCTATGCTGTGGGGCAGGATAGCTGCTAGATCTGGAAGTTCAAATTTATTTAGCCATGGGGTTTTTTTGTTCTAGATAGCTCTTGGATGCAACAATCCAGATTAGATTACTGTAATGCACTCTACAAGGGGCCACATACTACAACTCCTTGGAAACTGAAGCTAGAGCAAAATGCTTATTAAGCTCATTTTCATGCTAGGAGTATTACACCCGCACTTCAGGATACACATGGACTGCCAAAATGTTTCCAGGTGGAAATTCAGAAAGATTGCCAACTCTCAAGCCAAAAGTGAAGAGAATAAATTTAAGTTTTTGTGCAAAGCTGAAAAATTATCTTTTTTTCATGTTTTTTTAAAGACTAGTAAAAATGGTTAATATATGTTATTCACATGGCAGCACTCAATCCCTAGAAATTTATTTATATCAAATAAAAATCAGATGCACCAACATAACAAGGGATCACATCATGACCAGCTGTTACAAGACCATATATGGGCAGATGAGAGTTAGAGTCTTCCTCTTGTTTGTGGAGTTTCCTTACAACTTCACCAGAGTTACGTCCAGACAAGGATATGCCATGGCAAAAAAAAGGTCACCTATCTAAGCCTCTCCCTAAAGAGCAAAAAAAAGCAGGAATAAAGGCAAGAAGTGGCTGGAAATTTGGCTTTGCTCCCTAGCAGCAGCCAGAAGACCTAAACACATCCGTTGTGTCTGAAAAAAGGTGCTGAACTAGTTCCTTCAAGAGAAGGCAGAGATCCTATCCTTCACTACACATAGAGCCATTCTGCCACATGTTGCCCGTGGCAGGATAGGAGATCCGGTAAGAGATATAACAAAAACATTATCATTAAAAAACTGTCAATATCTGAACAGGACAGCTTCTCATAAGAACTATGCATATTTCAAGCAGGATGTCTGTCTTCCAAGGTCTTCCAAGAACTTGGTGCTACACCTTTCTCTTTACAAAGGGCACAGAAATGTCTTATTCTTTGTTACAAACATGTATGCCAGTGCCCATACTTTATGTATGCCAGTACATACTTTTACAGACATATACAATAGCAGACATTATTTCTCCACATAAATGTAGCATGTAGATTAGAAAATCCAGTATTATCTACAGAAATGATAAATGTTACAAGAAGTTGGGAGAAAACTTTCAAAATCCCTCCCTAGCATTCACCAAATTAAACAGTATTTATGTTACAATATGCACAACTTCATCTCCTTACAAAATTAAAAATGCCCTCTGATGATTTGCAAGTTTACTATTTTCTGTGCTTTAAAAACACATGTTGGATTATAGCCACATATCTGGAATCTGTGTGTAATATTGAATGGAAATGCAGGTTTCTATGGCACACAGCAGTCAAATTGCTGCACAAACAAATGCTGTAAAGAGCAGTAAATAACAACACAAAAAGGAAAGAAAAAATTCAAATCCATGGTTGAAAAGTGTAAGATAAAGCAATGCCTAGAGTTTACTCATGATTCTCCTTGACTGTGCTGTTCTCAAAGATTATTTCAGCAAGAACTCAAAGAATATTTCATCAAGATTTTGCTATGAATCTCCTATTTGCTTCCTTTACAAGTAAACATATGCTGGGCTGATCCATTGTTCACAGAGTCAGTGGAAATTTTGGAATGACAGCACTTCAGGAGAACACCTATTCTGAGTCCAACACATGAAATAAAGCCGTATTCATCTAACCTGTTCTTTGAAATCTCCAAGAAAGGACCTTCCATTACATGTATATGAAAGAATGTCCACATTTTGCTTCCACTTACAGATTCATTCGACTCATAGTGAAAAAGTTTTCTTTTTAACAACTAACCTAGTTATTCTTGGCAAAATTAAATTTACTGCTCCTACCCTTTCTCCATTGGGCACTGGAATACAATTGATCATCGTCTTCTTTACAACAACATTTTATGTACTAGAAGACTTATGTCTCCCCTTTGGTACTTTCTAGACTAAACAAACCATGTTCTCTAAGCCTTCCCCACAGGTCATGTTCTGTCATTCTTGTGGCTCTCCTTCTGTCCCTTTCTATTCTATGTTTCCTGAAGCATGGAGATCAAAACTGTAAACAGCTTTTCAGATGAGCTCTCACCAGTGCTCGAAGGAACAGAGTAATTGCTTCCTGCTTCTTTTCCAGTATTATATCCATCCCAGAATTAGATCCAACTTCATTGCAATGGTATTCCACTGTGCAGTTTAGATTCCTTTTTCCATGCTATTACCTCATCAGCACATGTGACTTCTCCCCTGTAAGTGGACTTGTCTTTACTGAATTCCAAATTACTTATTCTAGACTTTCTCCACTTTATCAAGACTGGAGCATCGTATTGAGCACTTTGACTGCTCCTACTGTGCTTGGAGCATCTTACAGCTTGATTCGTGATCAACAATATTAATGGCACCTCTATTTCACCACTGAAATAATCTCTAAAACAATACTCCACAAAATCAGATAAAGGACAGACCTCTTTGGAACCCTGCTGTAACTGGCCCTCCTGTCCAAAAATGATCAATGGAAAATTTGTCGATCAGTTGCACACCCATCTCATGGCAATCTCATAATTATTTAAATTAAAAAATATTATTTATAGTTAAAGCTTTTATTACTGCCACTTATTTTGCATTAGTTATTAATTACATTAGAAAGTTATGTCTTTATTTGCACATTACAAATATCTGGTGGGACAGTGTTCAAGACCTGATGAATTAAAAGCTACCACTTTCTGCTTTAACCACAAAATCAGTTTCCCTATCAAAGGAACTTATATTTGCTTGACATAATTTTCCTTGGCAAATACAAGCAGATTCAATTCAGGAAGGGTATGCTAGGCTTGCACTCTTTTTTAGAGAGTGGCCAAAAACTATCACCTAGGAAAAAAGCTGAGAGTACAAGTGCTAGTAAATACTAGTAAAATAGCTACTATTTTATGAGCTCTATCTTTAATCATGCATCTATTTCCACCATTCATATAATGTCTTAATGTTCTTGAAGATGTTTTGATACTGACTTTCACTATGCTTCTTACCCATTCTCTTGCCTGAATAAGCTCTTACCATGCATTGAAAAGCACTTGACTAAATGTTAGCTCTCTTACATTGTCTTGTGCCTCAAATCTTTTTCACAGGTTCAGGTTTCTTGAATTAGTTGAAAAGAGTGTCTGAGTTTCAGTAACACTGTGGTGGTTATTACCTGTTATTTCACATCTCCTGCCTTGATTTTGGGGGATTTTTTTTTCATTCTGTTCCTTGCATAAAGCCAAAACTTTTTTATTTTACAGATATTTCCATACAATTTTTCCTTCTTTTATAAACTCAGCCAACTTATCTCTGTTAATCAGAAACAGAACTAAACCAAGACATCAAGTCCTTAATTCCCTTCTTCTCTTTCTGACAGAAAAAGTTGTTCTTAACATGTTCCAAGAATTCAAAGGATTCTGTGTTATGTTGTTCAGGTTTGTGGTTTGTGGTTTTGGGTTTTTTTCTTTGTGTTAGTATCCAAGAAATCATGTTTTCTCATTCTTACCTGTTCCTGACTCTAATACAGTTCCATTGGTCACTCTGTAAAAAAGTGTAATTTGCCTCTTTGCTTCCTACTCTCAATTACGTAGTCTATCACACATCCCCATTATATTTTCATCCCTGATTTTCCTTTTTATTTCTTCCCAGACATTATGAACTTATAACCTATTTTAATATCAAAAAATGATTTTTCATATAAAAGCAATGTTCAATTTTTCCTCAGGCTCCTCCATCTGAAAATGAGTTACTTGTTTCTACAGACTGTTTTTCTATTCCAGAAAAATAAGGCACCAGACAAAAAGCCAAAATTTTAAACTATTTCAGGGACGGAAATAAATACCAGGGCTATTAGTTTCAGTTCAAAGAATGCATCACTTGCTTATTAGTGCTTTGGAAAATTTATTTTATCTTGAAATAAAAAAAAAAAAAATTATAAAACAGAGGGTGAAGACAGAGGTGACCAACCTGATCTGGAGAGGGTCTGTGGTTGTGTTGTGTCCTCCCAGGAGATCGATGGTGGTGGTGGTGGTGGTGATGGTGGTGGTAGTGGTGATGGTCATCATCATAGTTATCTGCCATCAGCTTCATTCTGTTTTGTGTCTGTTTAAGATGTAAAGTAAGACAATTTTATTACATGTTGGAATGTATTATTCTGACAGTGTTTTAGGAAATCTTGGCTCTGGGGTTTTTTGTGTTGGTTTTTTTTTTTGGAGCTGAAGGATGTAAGACTAGAAGTCCAGACTGCTGGCTCACAAAGGAAAGGACAGAGAAACAGAGAAATAAAGGATGTGAACACATCCTCTGTTCCAGCTTTTACGTCCATAGAATCACATGAAGAAGTCAGAAAAGTAAATGATGAAGGATGATGTGTTTGAAGGCCAGGAGACATTCAGCTTTTCTAAATTTATTATTTTAGAGCTGTTTCCTATTTTTTGCAGTCTAACATTATGTCTTTGCAATTAACTTTTTAAATCTCACTGAAAGGAATATTAAGTGTACTTCAAACATTTAAAGTTAGTTACTAAGGAATGTCAACAACAATCATGAATAGTTGGTCTAAAAGTTCTATTTTGGGTAACTTATTTTAATTGTACACCAGGATCACCCTGCTAAACAATAAGTAAAACGAATCTGAAAACTAACTGATAGAGACACAGGCACTTAGAGAAAAAAGTGATTATGGAACTTGACACATTACTGAATGGAAGTAAGTCTAAGATATAGATCTTGAAAAAGAGATCAACACTTCAGCTACAGCTGTGTACAGATAATAAAATCTATGTCACCATGGGATAACAAGATACATTGCTGCTCTTTATCACTATTACAATTATTCCATACCATGAAATACATAGACTCAAATAATTCAAACCTTGCTCATAACACCAAAAATATCTTACTACCAATAGGCTGATACCAGTGGATACAGTCCTTACTTTTTGTGGTACCAGGACTGAAGACTCTCTCAGGCAAACCTGTTAAACTGCAATCAAGTTTTATTAATTTCGCACTAACAAAACTGAGGAAAAAAACGCTGTCAACTACCAAAGACCTCTTCCAAAATTAAAATAATTAATTAGAGACATCTAAAATTACTACCACAGAGATGAATGAAGGAAATATAGCAGTCTTAACTCACTGATGTCATGCTCCAAGGCAACAGGATTCATGGTAACCCCACTGAGGATGGGGACTAAACACATTCCCCGGGACTTTGCCCAGAATAATCAGTTCCAAAGGACCAGCTTAAGCAGATGAATTTGAACACAGTTCATTTGCTCAGTATGTTCCCATATTAACTGGTCTAACTGCCTTCCAATGCAGCCCATGAGATAACTCGTGTCCCACTGATAAAATATGGTAAACTTACTTCCAGGACTGCTGTAATTTGATTTTCCTTTGACAACAATCCTGTATCAAAGTCTCTGTTTGGAAAATTTCACTGGCAAGTACATTTTAATTGAAAATGTAAAACTCAGAGATTGCTATTAAATTCCCCAACTTTAATGTTTTTGCTAAAGTTGAAAAGGGATTTGAAAAAAAAAAAAGAAAACGAGATATTCATATTATGTAATATTTCAAGTATAACAAGTCTAATGAAAGGAAAACAGCCACAGAATCCTAGGAAATCCTGATGTGCCTTTTCAGCAATTAATTTTTTTTCAGTTGTCACAACGTTTCTCAAGCACTTCATATGATGTCCATTAGAAGATCATAGAAAACTGCTTTACAGGAGGGGAGCTGTACTCAGTTTAAGTAAAAACAACCAACTAACCCAACCAAACCCTCAAGGCATCCACAACAAAAAGGTAGTGGAAAAGTCACAGATCAGATGTACACTGTCAGATTTTTTCTGAGCACCTCCATAGCACTGTGAGAGCATTTTCTCAGTGTGTTACAGAGTAAGAGGGATCTGCACAGTTGGAAATATTCCATTTTCTCCCTCCCCAATAAGATGGAAGCAAACAGCTGTATGAATTTCACCTATGACTTTCTACCAATTTTGCTAAAAAGATCATCTCAATCTGAATCATCATAGTTGGTCTGTTTGTCTTTAGAATCAAAAGAGAAAAGCCTTTTGAACAAAAGAGTGGAAGAGATGGAGAATTAATAGCCAAATAATAAGCCACTTACTATAAACACTGTCATACCCTGCCTCTTTGGGGAAGCTCCTAAAATTTTATTAGTTTATTTTCTTATCAATGAACAGCCTTAAATTTCCTACCTTTCAACTGTATTCCATAAAGAATGCAAAAGTTAAACAAGATGATATATGCAATCCTAAAAGTGTCCTCTGTAATGAGGTGTTGGGGATTAGGCGTGTCATGGGATAAGAACTGTAAATGAATGATGTCATCTTTCTAATTTGGTGCTGAAATATAAATAAACTACTTCTAATGTTTCTTCCTTTTGCATGCCAGATTGCAGTAAAATGTGAACAAAGTGTTAATGCTCTAGTAGCCTCCCTTTAGTGTGCCTGTTCTGGGAGCAAAATATATTAGAAATGTGAAATGGAAATTTCTTTTCCACTCAAGTAACCATCAAACCATCTAAACTTTGACATGACTTGTAACTGTCATAAATTTCTTAAAATGATGCTATATATGTGGCCAAATATTACTGTTAAAAACTTTTTGTTTTTATTTGTTAGCTCTTCAGAATAACTGCAAATGTAATTTTGATGTTCTGTTTGTCTTTGCTTTAGCTACTGCTAGTGCTAAACTTCCACACTGAACTGTATTTTCCAGGTATGGTTAGCTTTGATTTCAGAAGTAAAAGCATCTTATGATTTCAAATTTTTAAAAGCAGGACTTTTGAGGAGGATGAGCAGGAGGATTTCTGAAGAACAAAAGTAAAGCCATGCTGAGGAACAATACGATCCTTTCATCCTTCTAAACAAAAATCTGTAACATTCCTTCTGATTGCTCCCTTTGCTAGCTTTTAATATTTAGCAGGCTTTGAAATGCCAACTTTATTTTTATTTAAGGAAGGAATTCATTAACCACACTGGAATTCATTCAGGACCCCAGGGCTTCACACCCCTACACCTACATACAGGCACACAGGAAGGCATGTACATGTTGGGACTCTGGTTTCTCACACAGAAGAAAATCCTCATGGTCTGGGTGCCAGATCAACACATTCAGGGACTGCTTCAGTGCTGCCTGAGAGGGGAAAATACCATGCAGTGACTTGGCAATGCCATCATTTCCTGCAACATCTTCAGCATACCTGACAATTTCCTATTCGGGGACATCCAAGACCTTTCCTTACATTTCTTTAGAAGGCACAGCAGATTATTCAATATGACTTTTCTGGATGATCAAGAAACATGAATCTTGAAACGTACAATTAATGAAAATGAGAGTGGTGATCACACATGCATTCCAACGATGGACATCTAATGTGCATCATAGGTTACTCTGCACAAGTCACTCCCTATCTGAAATAGTTACATCGCATAGGTGACAATTCTATTTATCCGCATTTTCCTCTCAAACCTGAAAACGGGGTTTCATGAAATTTACATATCCACAGCTCTGACAAAAAAAATTGTCATGCCAACAGTTCTTTTTGAAATGCCTGATGAACAACAGGCCCACACCTGAGAAGGAAAAGGTTTCAATTTGGATGCATACTAGAAAAGAAAAACATGTTAACTTATAAAATACATTAATTAACTCTATTTCCAAAAGACCATGTATGGGCTTATTAGCTCTAGCCTAAAAAGTGTCCTCAGATTTTCTTTGTTCTTAATTTATTGACTACATTCAAAAAATACTGCATCCATTTTGAAATAAAGGAATGATCGAGAAACTAAATGCAGCTTAAATCTACTTGCACAGGTATATTAACCCTTAGGGCTTGAAGCAGTTGTCTTTGATCATTCAATGTCACTATTTGCTAAGCTGTCAAGGTCATGAATGGTATGTGTAACTGAATTTTTAACCCACTTACCAAAGAATTTATGATCTAGCACTGCAAGAAAACTGACAGGCATTTCTTGTCCTCCTAAAAGTCTGTAGAGTTTAAGGAAGGATATACCAAAGTGAAATGAAAGTCTTTGATTGACTGGTAACAGACTAAATAGCTTAAAAGCAATCTGTAACTGTAAAACTATAATATTAAAACTGTCTTTTAAAAAATATTTTAGCAAGGTGGCAATAGGGAACTATGCTTTCATCTGTCATCTGGATCAAGTTAACAACGAAACTCTCATGAATGAGGTTCAAATGAGGAAAAATACTAAGATTTGTTGCTCTGGGATATAGGTGTAAAACAATTCAATAGCTATTACTTTCCTTTGGATTTTCTTCTCAATCTCTGTTCACTTCATGGAATTTGAAATATTTCTAGAATATTCACTTTCAATAGGGTAGGATTTTTCCCTATATAACATGAGAAGGAGGCAGATATAAGGCCTGCAAGCTGTCCTGGAGCTGGGATCTAATTCTTAAAGCACAAAATTTAAAATCTAGAGACCCACATTGTCGGTTTGATTCTGCAATGACTTCCTGCTGTCTTCAAGGACACAGAAACTCTTTTTCTTGCAATCTCACTGCTTGAAAATAAGCATTCTAAGATTTCCACAAAACACTCTGAGAACTTCATGTGGCAGGCATTTAGTTCCAGTCTTCATGATTTTAAATAATAAGTGATTTTATCTGAGCTTTTTTTTTTCCTCCTAAGACAATATTTTAGAAAATAGAAAAGGGCAATGATCTAAAAAATTTCATTCTTCAGGCTACAGAGTTCACCAAGTTTATCCAGAAGCTGCATGAATTTATTGGAATGAACCTAGATTTAATGAAAGCATGTGCAACTGCAATTGGTTCTCCTGTATGAATCCAGTGCTTCAGGCCTGAGTTCCATTAACAGCAAGTTAACAAAATGTTTGCTAACTAAACCAGCTCTCTCTCCAAATAAAATCAGTTTTCACATTAGAACAGTATTTTTGCACGTTCTTTGAAAATTGTCATCATCTGAAGACAAGGGGAGAATTTCTTGCCATTTCTACTGCTGCACAACTCAGAAGTTACTAACTGCCATGGAATACAATTTATAGTGGATTTGTTATTTGGCAAGTTACAGTTCATCAGATGTTGGACAGCAAATGCTGTACTTGACCTCAAACACCCTAAAGTTCAAGAAATTACATTTTTCAGCAAGTTTCCTTTATTCCATTTCAGCTGTCTGATCCTCATTAAATATTTTTCTGAGATCAAAAATAACAAGTTCAAGTTCCAACAGTGGAGCCTCTAAAAAATCATGTTCAACTTCACTGTCTCTATTCCACCTGCTTTCAGCATCTCAGGCTTATAGAGGTACCTGCATCCTGCACAAGCAAAGTGAAAATAAGCCAAAGAGTGAGATTAATTTTCCATCTAGAAAAGATATTTAGGAGAGACTCCTTTGCAAAGTTTCAGTTTAAACTTTTGTTAAAACTTCTTGATACACTTTGGAGCACTGTGGCACTAACTTTCCAGCTGAAGCAGAAAAGAACATTCCAACGCTATTATTGTTAGAAAGCCAAACCTTGAGACTGGTCCCTTTTTAATGGTAGCACACTTCTCGAATCCACATGATTAAATGAGACAAATTGTTAAAATATATCCACCAAGGATGGTTTTGACAGAAGTGTCGTTTTTCCACAAGCCAGAGGATCTGTTAATCAGTTATTGCTTTGAAGGATCTTTTGCCAGTATTAGAGCAGCATGGAAGAAGTGGACTTCAATAGACTGCCAGAGATTGTGTTCCTTTATGCTAATTATTCAGGCCACTTTTAACAGCATAAAACTAACTAATCATGCTAATTATTTCCAAAATAAATTATACTCTTGTCTTCAATGATTAGAAATATACAATTATATTCAATTCAGGCTTGTTGCTTATGCAGTGAGGTTTTAGACACCAAGAAAATTCCAACGGAAAAAAAAAAAAAAGAGGTTATGAAGACTCAAGTTTGCAAGCACTCATCAGTAAGTGAAAGATAACAAAAACATTGCAGTATGTTAACTAACCAGCAACTCCAAATGCTAAATAAGTATGATAATCATAACCGTATGGGTGTTGGAATGCATCACTGTGGGGCAGAGTTACGTTTTACTGAGTGCTTTAATTATACATTTTCTTTTTATAACATCCCTGTAATGCAGTCTGTTCTTATATTCTTACTCTCAACTACATTTTAACATGGGTTTTGCTGCTTTGTTTCCTGCCTCCATTGAAGAACACAAATTTTTCCCTGTTAAAATTCCAAATGGGCTAATAAGCATGCTTTTCTTTTCCTGTTAGAGTGTATGACTTGTCTTGGAAAGTGTGAGAGACAGGATGCATGCAGGCTCAGAGTGTGCATGATAGCTTACTGCAGAAAAGCTTGGCCACTCTGCATTTAACTCTTTTTAGGTTTTACCTCATTAATGATAAGACTGTTGCATATGATGTAAGGAACACAGTCAAGTTTTTATGCTAAGTATACATCTTTTTATTTTTCACATCTATATTTAGTTATATACTAGACTTAATTCTCATGGTGTTTGTACATTAAAATCATAGAATTCTTATCATCTGTGATATGTAACCCAGAGCAGTTTATGTTCAGGCCCTGTGTGCCCTCACAGGACAGAAAATAGGGATTAAGAAAAGGTACTGACTATTTTCCAAGTTTTCATTAAATCCAACATTCCTCCCAGGGAAAATACAAAATCAATTGCTGGACAAATTAATACTCCTCTGCAGCAGTGCAAAGCAGCTTCCATGTAAGTCTTTTCAGAGACTCAGGTCTGGTAATTTAGTGTTGAACATGAGCATAGAAGCTTTACAGACACTTCAGTTCTTTTTTAATTAGAGTAGTATTTAACTGGTATGAACAGCCATTACACCTGCTGCTTTGCGAGATGACAAAATGTGACTGACTTACCCTGAAAGTTAAAGCTCAGAGTAAGTCTCCCTCTTCACAAGCTGAAGGACCACAGCCTCCCAAACACCAGCTGGGATATTGGACACTTGGCAGATGGAGACAGGCAGCACTTCC
Organism: Corvus kubaryi; assembly: GCF_017639235.1. Classification (NCBI taxonomy): domain Eukaryota; kingdom Metazoa; phylum Chordata; class Aves; order Passeriformes; family Corvidae; genus Corvus; species Corvus kubaryi. Next base: position 4,451,733 of record NW_024580659.1, read on the forward strand.
AAGTGCCAAGCAGACACTTATCTAAAGTACTGAGGCCAAACTTCAACTTTTCTGACACTTGTGATTAAACAAAGCTATGTTGAATTGAACATGGCCCGTCTGACTTTTTTTGCTGCATTTTCCTGCATTTAGAGTTTGTGGTTTTGAAGTCTTTTAAAGCTCTGTGAATTAAAAGCATGGCTTGAAGCGCAGGAAATATCTTGTAATAATACAGCATGCTCAGTAATCTATAAGCTAAAGTCATGCTAAAGGTATTTGTCTCAGTCCTACTACTAAACTTGGTAATTACATAGAAGTATGTAAGAACATAGACACAAAGAAGTGGGTTAAAAAGCATAATTAAAGCTCTGAAACAGTAGCTGCCTGAGGACATCTCAGGCCAGGTCCTACTAAAAACAGACAAGCAACGGAAGAAGGAAGGTTCTCTTTTTCCCTTTTTACAACAGGAAATAACTCATTAAAAAGATACTTCCCCATAATAATTATTTAAAACCAGACATGAATCAGAAACTCTAGCAGCTAAGTAAGACCTTTGAAACTGCAAATCTCTGGTTAGCACCACTGGTCATTTTTCACCATCTTTAATGTCTGAATAGTGAGTTTCAGCTACAATTTTTACAATTTCAATACCAACCCCAGGTCTCCCATTTGTATCACATACAAAATATAGCTTAAGTTGAAATGCCTGCATGTCTTCCATTGTATGCAACAAGAATTGTTAAAACATACATTTCAATACATGGGTGCTATATTTAAGCATGGACTGAAATGGAAAAAACATCACACCACTGTCTTGATACACTTTATAGAGACACCTTACATATAACTAAAGTCTTTTCGATGCTAATTGTAGGAATAACAAGTTTTATCCACCATTACAGCAGTAGAAATATTTGACACCCAGTTTTTACAGGGGTTTTTTTTTAATAACTGGCTACTTAGCACTGTATTTGAGATCAAGTGTTAAACTATATTTAGTCTTACTATCATGGGGTATGGTGTAGTAGAACATAAGGATTTGTTTAAAACATGTCACGTGGAGAAAAATCCTTTTGGCTTGGGAGTTCACATCACTGTAATGGAGACACTCACTATTCTTATTTGAGATACTTAATAACCATTTTCACCTACCAAGCAAGCCAGATCCAAAATTACTAAAGTTCCAGTGTTAATTCATACATTATTTTATATCTGCATTACCTACTTTTTCCATTTAAGATTTTCAGTGAAGTTAAACCATTTGTCTGAACAAAGTTCTAGGATAAGTTCACAACCAGATTATCACCAGTGAAAAGAGGCTGCTTTGAGCCACGGCCAGGCTTAAGCTGTGACACAGATTCTTCAAGAATCAAAAAACTCTGAACAGAGAACAAACAGAAACAGACTTTAAAGCAGGAAAGGACTTATATACCAAGCCTGTGGTGCTTTCAGGGGCTAAAGGCAAAAAAAACCCCTCTCATTGGAAAATGTTTGTGTAAAAATACCATCCAAAAGACCTTGGATTCCTGAGTGCGTAAGGAGGAAAAAGTGATGCCATATCCAGCTATGACCCGAGTCCATCAAATTTTATAATATAAATTGTCAAATCTTACTGAGAATATGTGAAAAGGGTTATGAGAGCACTGCCAACATTTTCAGAATTTTTCCAACACAGAATGTCTTTTGAATCAACTCAGTTGTTCAGGCAAAGGCTTTCAGATGCACTCACACATTCCCTCTCCTATCTGGTGCCCCTCCTGTGTTAAGCTACAGGGAGAAGTGGCACTCTGCTCCTTCACCCCCACAGGAGGCTGCACTTGGCAAAATTGAGATGCAATTCAATTGTAGTGACTGTAATGGCCCACGTTCAAAAACACAGGTTCAAAAATCAGGTTAAAAATTAAGAGAATAAACCCCAATGTTAAGTCATGCAGAAATATTCCTTTAGGATATTTCTAATTAATAGAAAAGTATAAACCAAAAAGATTTTTAAGATTGTAAGGCCATTGGATGCCTAGTATTGACATAAATGGGATCTGAACAGCCACATTTAAAATCAGATAGTAAAAGCCATTTTACTACATTTTCTGAGAACTTTTAAGGAAAAAATAACCAGACTGATTATCATCAATATATGAAGTTATTAGAACATCTATTCTTACCTGCCCAAAATAAACAAAGAACCTGTGCAGCATAAGTGTAACAAAATTAAAACTAAAACTTACGAGTCTCAGACTACTCTTTTGTCCAAAATTAGGTGCTTAAAGCTTGAACAAGACCAATATTATGAGTTATAGTAAACAGCATAAACATAAGAGGTAAAAAAGCAGCAGAATAGTCAATTATGTCTGCAGTACCCAGGTGAATGGCTTCTTAACATGGATTCTACTCATTGTGCAGTAATATTTGGATTCAACTGCACAATAAATCTCTTTCTGAAGCAGATCTGTATAAACAACAGCAGCAACAACAAAAAAAATAGCAGCAACAACAATAATAACAACAATAATAATCATAAAATTACGTGGTCCTGTAATATTCACACCTGTGAAATTCAAGGCAGTCAGAAAGATTAACTTAGTATTACATCAGAAACATGAAGCAACAGTGATTAGGAACCAACACTAGAAGTTGCTCCTGTCCACAAGTGCTACAGATGACAATGTCTACACTGTCAGAAAGCATTGCAAGACTTTTTTGTTCCCACACTTGTTAAATATATAGAGACCTTAAATGCAATTAATTAATTCACAGGGTTGGGCTGCCAGAATAATCACAATCACAACAACTTCTAATCATATTCTTTTTCTCCTACAGTAATATAAACACTTTCAATATCATAAAATACACAGTGCAATAAAGCTAAATTAATCTATCAGGGAAAATACTTCTTGGGGTATTTTGTTATTCTTGAATGCCTGATGTCACCACCATAATATCACACCAGCAATGTTTCTGAAGTACTTAACTAGAATAGTACAGGAATGCAACATGCTGCCTCCAATTCCACTTGATTCATCTGCTGCTGAAAGAGCTCTTCAAAATATTTACAGGGTAATTAGTAAGAATTAATTCTGTATATTGCATGCAGGAGAAAATATTGTTAGTTTTTAGTTTGCTGAGCAAGTGTGATTACACACATTTTTTAAATTCCTTGACTGTTTCCTCACCCTTTTTGTTGCACTAGCAATATGTTGATGTGATGAAATATAGAGCAGTGAACTAATAGACTGAGAAGTCTGCCAAATACCAGCTTTGCCTCTGGCCAGAGTATTCTGTACACCTGCACTCCTGAAAGCACTGGAAAGGTTTCTAATTTCATGTTTTGAGAAGAAAAATAAAATGCTCTCAAGGAGTTAGAAGACCTTGCATTTTGGCCAACTGCACTTAACATTTTTGGCACTATATCCTAAAAGTGAAAAGAGACAACTGGGAAACTCTCTCGCAGTATCCAAGTTCAGGATGAATCAGAAACATCACAGTGTCTTCTGCTCTTACCAAAATCTCTTGAGATGTTCTAAAAATGGACTTTTTAGCTAATTATTTCATGAAGGATTGCATCACTGTACAAATTTATCTAAAAATAGCTTCCCAGAATTCTCAAAAGGAATCTTGGCCAGGGTGATTATACACATTATGTAATCACTCAGCCAAGCCCACATGGTAATTTTGTTTAATACTGTATTTCTGAAAGGTTTTTTTAAAGCCTACTGCAAAGTTCTACAGCTCTCAAAATACAGCATTTGGTGTATGAATCAAAGCTATTACAGTGGTTTTGTCTTTCTAAGAGTGTATTACTATGGTTCCATTTATTTAAGGCACTAAACAATAAATATTTAACTGACAGATTGCAGCTGCTAAATTGTATTTAAATCATTACAATTAAATATGTTTGTTTCTTGTGAGAATATGTTTGCAACACAGAGGTCAGCATTATTACTACTAATTTTACAGCTGAATACACTGTGATACAAATAATTTTTCTAGGTTATCTAGGTTTTGACATAAAAACAATTCTCTTCTTCCAGCTTAAAAATAACAGAACTTTTACTTAAACTCACACAGCCACAATCCATAAAAAGATGAATCAACTCATTCATATAAATAACATTTTAATCTTTAAAATACGATATGCCTATCTGTAGCTTTATTAAAATAAATCCTAAATATTCTCATTTCCCAACAAAGTCAGGATATTTCACTTCTTTAAGATGCCTCTTTTGCAGTGTGAAAAATTGTGACAAATTATTTTAAAATAAACGTCTTAATAGTAGTTTACAAAGTGTTTGACATTCCCAAAGGCCTGAAAATGTGGATATATACGAGAGGAATATAGATATTTATCATGGACCAACATGTTATTTTGCCTCTCAAAGCAAAAATTGCTCTTACAGAATAGACCAGGGATGAATTTAGGGCTTTATGTGAATTTTTAGCATTATCTAGTGAGTCATCCTTTAATATTTATAAATATTTCTCCTTTGATGATCCCATTAGGCTGGAGAACTGTGGCTTTTTTGAATTCTCTCTTTCAGCAGTGCAACAGCTGTGGAAATGGAGGATGGGACAAATAAGACCAGAAGAAAAAAAGTGGTGCTGCAGCTGATCACTCACTGAAGTCCTGGTGAATCAGAAACAGCTCAAGAGACAGCATCTCCCAAGAAAATGGAGGAACGTGGGGGGGATGTATCACACGGGGTGAAATCTGTCACTGCCCCCCTGCCCAGCAACGTCAGATCAAGCCTTTGTGGTGGATGAACATGTGAAACCTTTGGGGGTTGACAGTGGCTCTTCCCAAAAGGATTAAAGAAGTATGAGTGAAGTCTACAACCTCTATTATCAGATAATTCTTAAGTGTAATAAAGTGGTGACCTAGTTAAACCACATTCCTGTTCCTGGTGACTCTTTTTTTGTGGTGTCTAAGATAACAGGGAGATTATTTTGGCATCAATTTAATCTAGCTAAATAGCTTTACTGAAGATCTTTATCACTATAAATAATGGAGGTATTTGAAGTATTTGGTTACAATTGTAACTGAAGTTATCCAACAAAATGCTTCTCTAGCAATGCTCTTCTGCTGTTCCTTTTCTCTGTCTGAAGAAAGTTATCAATGTTTGGAACACTCTCCAGCAGCAGCTTAAAGGTACAACAAAAAACAAGCACAACAAAACAGTTGCCCAGGTCTCTGACGAGCATTTTTAAAATATCCATGATAGGTATCATGGAACATGGCAAAGTGGTGCATTCATTTAATCTTCAGTAACCTAAGATGAAGGTAAAAAAGGAAGATAAAAAAGAAAATAACTACCCTCTCTTTTCCAAAGCAAACCAAAACAAATATCCCTAAAATTATTTGGAATTCAACATCATCTGCTCTGGTGCAGCACAGTGGGGTGAAGTGATAAAAAACATGAAGCACATCAGCCTATTTATCATATAAATTTTGGTGAAATATCTCCTGGCCAGCTGACTGACTTGAGACACAACTGCATCATGGATGGAACATATGCGATAATATCTATTTCTAGAGGGTTTTTTTAACTATGTGGTTTTTATTTAAACCTCAAATGATTTATAGTGTTGAAGGCAGAGAGATTTTTACCCATTTGAGAATTTATTTTAAGGATAATCAAAATTTCTAGATAACCTCTCAGAAAGCCTGAAGCCTTCTGAAAACACAATTATTTTACAACAGATAAGCAAATAACGGAACAGGAGAGGTTAAAAAGAGTCAACAGAACGGACAGATCCTGCTTGATGCAAAAAGCATCTGCTCTCCCACAGAATTAAGAAGGTTGGAAACTATATGAAGAGGGAAAAGAAAATGTATTGGCTGCATATAACATCAGCCAAACATGCAGCTAATTCTTAACAACTCCAGAGAAGCAATAAACGCTTAAATGGAACACATCCTACCTTTTGCAACTGCTGTCACGTGTCAGACCTGGCTTGAACACTTCCAGTAGGACAACAGAATAAAACAGGACAAATGAAAATGATGCCAGTTGTCTGTTACCATGAAAGTATGAAAATTAATGTCTCCCCACCTGCTGTTTTAACTGATGTACTAATCTGTCCTTCTCTCGTTTAAGAGCCATTACTTCATCTTGAGTCTTCTTTTTCTTTGAAGCAGACAGCTCAAGCAAGGCAATATTTGCATCTTTTTCACTAATTGCAGCAAGCAAAGCTTCCTGTCTGATAAAATAAAATAAAATAAAAATTGTAACATTCTCATTAAAACAGAATACATAAAACTATATCACACTACGTGAGATATTTCTTTCAATCACTAGAACAATCACCTACCTTCTGAAGACTTTAAATAGCAATCTCTGTCAGGTCTAACCAAATCATGAAATAAACTGATTAGCCCAAAATTTCTCTTTATAGACTTTTCATTATTTGCTTAATAAAACATTTATCTCTGTTTATTTTAGTACAATATGATATCTAACAAGAGTTCTGTGAAATTTCTTGCTTTTAAATATCTTTGATATTTTTTTGCAATTCACTTTCCTGAATTCTAAAATACTTTACACAAATCTCTTTTGACTTATTCAGATGATAGAGATTGAATACTAGAGAGCAAAGTGATAAAGATAAAACAACTTTTTATATTATCCTGTTAACTTGGTATACTAGGGTCCTCAGTGCAGGAATCTCTGGACATCTCCCTCGTATTTACTTACATGTTTTCCTATGGATTTATTATTATTCACTGTGCCAACACAAAAATATATTTCTAGAAGTAAAATACAAGTTTTTTGATCTGATTGTTCATGAGAAATAACTTCTTTTGCCATCTTGACCCCTCAATCTCAGAGAGCAAGCAGAATCTTACAGCTCTCAGATATATATGGGATCACAGAGACACTCACAGGGGCCATCATAAATAGTTTGTGAGGACATAAGACAAAGGCAATTTTTTACAACATGCAGTTGAAAGCACAGATCTTGCAGTATCTTATACCCTAAAATGCTCATGGTCTGGCAAGGCCATAATCTTTCCTTTAATTTCATAAATAAAAGAAATATATTCACCTTCTGCAATGTATTCAATGACAGACTATGACTTATCAGCCAAGAAAAAGCACATAATACCTAATAGCTTTTAGAAAAGAATATGTTATGGCCTGTGCCTTTTCCCAGAACTATATAAGATCAATCATTAAAAAATAAACATGGATAAATGAATCATAAATTAACCTTAGGCTCCAACTGCTAATAAATGTAAGAATACAGCTCGTGAACTTCATACAGTCAAGGTGAGCTAAAAGTTTGGAATTCTCACAGTCCTTTGCTTGCCAGAAAAAATGTCAAGAAAGTTATTCCACTTTTATTTCAAAGTTCCTAATGTATTAATATAAATGTTTATAGGACAATATTTCTGATGGAGTCAAAGAAAAACAACCCATTTATTTTAGTCGAAGTTATGTGACATGGATCAATTTTAGATAAACAGTTGCATTTTATTCATACACTTTAATAGTCTCATTTATTATTCTGTCTTCTTCATTCATATCTCAGTTAAATGATGTTTAAAAGAGAATGTCATATGACTCCAACAGTCTTAATTTAAATCATAGCTATGAATTATTTTAAATAACCAACATTAAACAAAAAATATATAGCAGAGGGGTTACATATCCATAATGCTAATTTGAAATGAAATATAGGCATATTGTTTTTCCATAAACCTCATAATAATGTATAAAAATTGCTGTGTAGTAATTTGTAAAAGACTCAGTTTGTTCATGTGTTGTATTCAAATATAATATCTATTCTATAACATTTTAATTAAAATATTAAATTTTTAATGCAGTGAAATAAAAGTTGATTTGCTACACTATTCAACTCCTCTCAACTTGCAGAAAGGAAGTAATTTATCACAAAATCATGGAATGTTTTGGGTTGGGAGGGACCTTAAAGCCCATCCAGTCCCATCCCCGCCATGGGCAGGGACACCTTCCACTATCCCAGGTTGCTCCAAGCCCCATCCAACCTGGCCTTGGACACTTCCAGGGATGGGGCAGCCACAGCTTCTCTGGGCACCCTGTGCCAGGGCCTCCTCACCCTCACAGATATCAGGAATGATAACACAAGTTCTCTGGCAGAAATAAAGGTATTCTGTGACTTTAAAGCCAAAGAAAAAGAAACAGCATTTTGCATATAGCCATAAAATACATTGTTCTAAATTAAATAAGATTAGCTCCTCTACAATTTTCTGACAGCACGCTCTCAGAAAATTACAGAGAAAGGTTAGTTAGAAGTGTAACAATGTTCCAGTTATAATATCTGAAGATAAACATTCACAATACCATCACAAACCTATTTTCATTGTGAGCATGTTTAAGAAATCTACAGTTCAGAACTTCCGAGGTTTTAGAACATCTTTAGGTTCTTTCTTAAGTTGTGTAGGTTAACTCCATGCCAGCCAGCCCCAATATAATATGTCTGCTCTCTAATAGCAAATTCCACAGTAAATACTTGTCACCCGTGAGGTTTTTAATGATATATAGTTATTTAATGATGAGTAACACACATTACAGTGTAAAAAGCCAAAAATTGAATAAAAGATTTAAATTAACTTGAAAACAACATGAAGCTATACTGAAATTTTACTTTTCTGAAGTTTAAATCATGTCACTGCCTCTAAATTGGCAGTAAAAGCACAAACCTGACTAATGAGGAAGAAGAGTCAGAACTACTGAATTATTTGGTATGATTTCAACAACTGATAATAGGATTCAGTCACATCCATACTTTTTGCATTGCCAGCCAAAATGATCACACATTCTTGTGATATTAACTGTTCAGCTGTGCAACATTCTCCACTCCACTTTAAAGAAACAGATGAGGTGAAATCTTTCATGGGAGAGGAGAGCCAGTCAACATGCTTTGAAAAATCTGCACTCTGCATACTGCAGCCCCAAACCCACAAAATTTTGCAGACCTTAGCATTTATTTTCTCAGCTGATGGGGATTTTCCTATCTTGGGAAAATGCTTGGAAAAATATGTGACCAAACACTTAATTCCAGGAAATAATGACTCATATCAAGCACTTCCAGGAAATGATGGTTCATAGTCATGTGAAATAGCTGCTGTCAAATGACACCACAAGTGGTCCACTGAGACACTCCAAGATTTGAATCAAACCCACAGGACAAATTTGTTTGAATCAGCCCCCCAAATTATTGCCAATGGATTTTTTAATCTTATCTTTGTAGTTAATTTAAGTGGAGCTGGGAGGCCTTAAACGTATGAATGTGGAGAGACGACTGTGCCATACGATGGTGGGGATTTCTATGGAAGCCCTTCCCCAGCCACGTGGAATGATGAACACATCAAATGCAAACTCACACTGCCAGCACTCTTGGAGTCACCCAAATGTGAGTCAGCCTCTGCTCAGAAGCTGTAAAGCCTCACTTATCTGTGAGACAAGGTGTTTTAGCTCAGGGATAGCACCACACAATGTGTTGATGGCTTCCAGACTGGAGCTGGCTCACACAGCCTGCCCAGTGTGGGCACAGCACCTGTCTGCACAGACATATTCCTGGATGTGTCAGCATATTATCCATGTTTATTATCATGGATAATCTGAACAGCAATAACCTCAGATGTAAGTGGGGTTTAACCAGGCATCCGGGTTAACAAGAGGTTGGCAAAGCAGGACTGTATATTCTACCAAATGATATGGTGGTTGTTTAAATCCTTATTAATTACCTCCTTCTGTACAGAGGGAAGACTGAGAAGCCCAACAGATTTTATTATCACTTTTCAGAGTACAAAGCAAAGAGGCAGGTTGTGACACAGCACCTGACTAAAGCCATGTCCTCCTTTACTCCTGCATGGCCTAGGATCCAGCCCCAAAAAATCCCAGGAAGACAGAGGCTGAAAAAGACCTTGCCCACACTTGTAAGGCATTGGAAGTGAAGAGATCGAAGCATTTTTGAAGCTTCCTCTCAGGATAGATCAGGATCTCTACATTATCATAGCTTATTTATTACATTTTGCAAACTAGTTTACCCACTTCTGTGAAAGTTGTTATGCTAGCCTGTCATCATACTTCAAGTTTCCTATAGAAGAACAAAACCTCATAGCCAGGAGCAATTTATTTTAGCTATCCAGGGACCTGGCTAGAAAATTAACATCACTGTTTTTGCAGCAAACATTTGAGATTATCTGGCCACTAGGAACAAGGTTAAGATGCCAGCAAAGTAGATGTCAATAATAATCTTCTCACCTACAAATATGAAGTAAACGTCATTCCAAAATGTAAACTGGTAGTAAGGTTTTTATTTAAATCTCTCAGATAAGTCATACACTTCAACTTTGCTGCTAGAAAACGAAACTCATCATGAGCTTCAGTGCAAGAAGTTTTGAAAATCACGACCTGAACTGGCACCAAGAACAACACACATTCTGATGTGCTCTCAGCTAACGTGCCTAAGAGTGTAAGCATAATTTATAATTCCTAATTATCTACTGTGTCAGGAAAAAAAATGACTTTCCAAATGCAGTTCTACAGAGATGTTATCACTATTTGCAGCCAAAATGTCTCCTTATTGTTTAATAAATTATAGCAATAAAATACATTTTAAAATAATTTATTAGTGCAGTGGATTAAATGACATTCTTTAACAGTAATATTTATAAAGAGTAATCCCTTCTGTTATTAGTAGTTTTTCCTCTCTTTTTTTGGCAAACTAATCTGTTATACAAATAACAGGGTAGTACTTTTAACACCAAAACAAAAAAAAAAAAAAAAAATCACTCTAACTTTTCACAGTTAAAGTAAGTAAACCCTCAAATTAAAAAATATATATTAAACCTAACAGCAAATGCTCCACATTGGCAATTATTATATACATTTTTCTTTCACCTGCATAAAGTCATTCCTAGGATTTCCAACTTAATTATCTTCCTCTATAATATGCTGCTCATTGCAAAGAGAAGAGGGAAAACTTTTCCCTGGAAAAGCAAAACTTATGAAATGAAATTTCTCCTCCCCTGGCAAAGGTTGACTTCAACAACCCACAGCAACCTCAGGCAAGTCTCCTTAATACAGAGCCAGTGAATACAACAGTGTCTTAATAAGCACACTCAGCTGAGGGATCTGGGCTTACAGTCCTGGGGCTTCCACTAAGAAGTACCAAGAAAATTTGCACAAAAATCTTACTATACTTAATGTCACTTCATATTAAATACAAAGGAATAGATTAAAGAAACACTCCCGCCCTAATGGCCAGGAATTAATTTATTTACACAAATTGTGTTCTACCCAAAATTCCAGTTTGTATAATGTTTTCATTAACTAATGAATGATGGACCAGAAAATCTACTTATTACATTTCAATGCAGCTTCAGAACGGGAGGATTTTCATGTGGCATGAAGACAGGAATAAAATTGGTCTTTACAAACCAAAGATGCTGCCTAGAAAAGTAAGGAGAAACTCCATACTGATGATCTGTTGTGAATAAGGCAAGTATCATATTGAGAAATAAAAACAAAAATAGATTGCCAAGCAGAAGTGAGTATTTACATCTACACAAATGGTCTTAGCTGAAATACTGAACCCAGCACTCTCTAAAAAATGTGGGGAAAGGCAGAGAAATGATGAGAAAACATTGGGAAAAACTACAATAAATAGTCTATGAGTGGCAACATGATAATGAGAACCTAAAATGCTATGTCCAATTGAAACAGAACTTTTCTATATTCATGGCACACAGAAACAGAAGTCATGTCCATAAACTGCAGAAGAAAACAGCAAGGTTTTTTCCTCCTATCTAGCCAAGATGTGATGATAATGGCCATTCCTCAGTGATAGTCAAATACAAAGTTTCCTTTCCTTGGAGGATTGATCAATTATTAATCTGATAATAGAGATAGCTTTTAAACAAACAGAAAGTATAAAATAATATCAATCTTTTAGTAAAGTCACTGGAAGTAGTGTCAAAGAAAAATCTGAATTAAAAAAATACCTGACATAGGATTAGAGAAAGCAGATGATAGCAAAGTACCTCAACTATAAATGTTACCTAACACCTGAAAAATGCAATCTTACAGATCTCTAGCAATACACACAAAGTTTGCATTTGTGAAAGCATCTGTCTTGGAGTCAAAAAAAATTACTTAATATGAAAAGGAAGTCTTAGCATACTAGAAGGTAAGATAAGATAATGCAAAAAGAAATAAATCCATGAAAGTCTCTGTTGAATGCCAAACTGAAGAAGTATATTGTATACAGTATTTTATCAAACTTCAGCCTAAACAAATGTCAAATGGAATAATTTCTTTAACAAATATGGGCAACAACTGAGAAAAAAGGGTTGCTCACTAGCATATATTTAGTCAGGATTAACTAAGGATAAAAAAATGTACTAAGAACAGATTTAATAACCCTAAACTGTCATTCAGCTAGTAGGAGGTATTCAAGATACAGCTAATAAAACACAAAAAAATGGTTCTAACCACCCACAAAAAAATCTCAGTAGTATAAAACACTGAAGGATGACCAATAAGATAAATGCTTTCTTTTGAGAGCTGCCTTGCAGTTAACCTTCTTAAAGAGTCTCCCAGAAACCTCTAATCATAATACATTGCATTGCCACTTATCACAGTCAATTTAGAAGTGAGCTCTGTAAACACTCCTGCCTTACTCCCCACCTCTGTTAGTCTAAGAATAGTTTTTTGAGCTTTAATAAAAGAACCCATGACAACTTTTTGGGAGGTGGGGTGAGTTCTTAGAAACAGCCCAATTGTAGCCTAACAGAATTCCAAGATTAAGATTTATAGAAGCAAGACCTTCTAACGAGAACTTTTACTGCCTTTACTACTTAAGCTGTTCTCCACAAAATACAGAAATGCAATTTAAAAAGTCACTATTAAAACTAAATCAAGTCAGAAATGTTTGAACTAATGATATACAGTAGAGTACTCAGCCAGCTTCTTACATGCTAATCATACTGAAGGACAAAAAACCCAGTTCAATCAACTTCTTCACTTTAATTATTGTTTTCTTTCCCTCATGACCCCCAGTATTCAACCTTAAGTTCAGTAGGAGGTGACTAGAGATAGACGGTGATGAGAGATCCTGTTTGAAACAGCTTCTCTCTGTCACTCCTAAAGCAAATAAATGGTTTGTTAAAACATGCTGTTAATCCATTATGGATGTGCATGCATCTTAGAAAATAAACTTCAGAATATTATTGGTATTTTAAAGCTTTTTCTGACAGAAAATTTATCTCTCCAATTGCTTTACAAAAGCACATTTATAGATTACTCCTTTTAAATGACCAATTATCTTGCACTGTATTCAAAGAACAAACCCCTCTGAAATACTTTCAGAAGGAAAAGACAGCATGAAATGGCGTTTTGGGTTGTCCTGGTTCCCTTAACAGCAAACACAGACAACTATTGATGCTCCACAGCCCAAACACACTGAGAAGAAAGGGCTGCTCCATTAAGTGTGGGACAGAAAGAGGGGGGGGACCTGCTCTTACAGACCCCACTCCACACTCCAACCTACCAAGCACTTTTCCTCACATTATCTGAATATCAAATCTTGAATTTTCCATCTGATCAGTCTTCTGCTGGAAGCAGCTGTGAGGATGAAATATCAGTGCTTACACTAAGTGAGATAGACAACAAATAGTCTCTATATTACACATATATCAGATGTATATTAGACTAAAATCAAGGAGAAAAGGGAAGATTCATCTATTCCTGAAGTGACATGTCAGAGTAAAAGGAAAGATGCAAAAGAGAGGACCTGATTCTGAATAATCTCAGAGGAGTTCCTTGAAAAATCCCCTTCCTTAACCATTTGTCCTTTTCCTCCTTTGCACCTTGCCAGAGCCACAGTTCATTACTCCCATAATCACACATCTCCCACTAACTGCACTGCCTTTACATTGGCAATTTCAAATTATTCACTTTTTTCCTCCTTAACAGCAATTTGAAATGTGCATATAGGTTCTTTGTTAAGGAAACAAACTAATCCAGATTTTAAAAGGCACGGAAGGAACTTCATGCCCATCTTTTGGGGCTAATTTTCAAGTAAGAAGTAGCCACTCAACTGCCCTTTGCATTCTTGGAACTTTTTCAAGCCCTATAACATTGCACTTCTGATGTCTCGATAATTTATATTTTAGAAATGACGGATAAGTAAAAAAGATCCCCCAGAAAAGACATTGTGAAAGCAATTACATCATAGTTTCATAGATCACGCTTCAGTAACCACTACATTATCATTTCATTCAAACAGGCAGCATTGCTCACACAGGAGTAGATGGAAGAAACTTCAGATTGTGTGAGAAATGCCGAGGGGAAAAACATTCACAGTCCTGCAAAGCACAGCAGAAGAAATTAGATGACAATTATTCCTGAGTTTTGCTGCTTTTTACTGGAACTGGCTCCTGTTGTTCATGGCTTTGTTTGATTCTCCACAGGAATGGCACCAACACTTGGATAAAATATCTCTGCCTGCTTTATGCCACAGCCCAAAGTGGTGCAGAAGTGGGGACTGCTGGGAGGAAGAACAATGGGATCTGAGCACATGGGGTTGTGTTACAGCACAACGTGGCACTGCACAGGGTCCACCTAAGTTAAACAGGAAAACAAAACTACAGGTAATCTGTCATTGTCAGCTCTCTCATCCTTCAACACCCCTTTTTTTGTTTATAGAAGATGAAGATAAAAGTGCTTTGGAAGAAGAATGGTTTGATCTTTAGAATATAGTTCTTGGTAATGTTTTTGAACTGCCAAATAAAGGTTCAAGCTTGGGGGAAAAAAAGTTGCTATTAAGAGTTACTACTGTTTTAATGAATTTGCAGAGAATTCAAAATATTTGAGTCATAGACATATAAAACTGAGATGCAGAAACATGATATAAAAAAAAAAAAAAAAAAAAACCAACCTTTGGAGTTGACAATTTGTTACGAAGTAGATGGTTATGCTAAAGAATTAGTGGGGCTTTTTTCAACTTCTAATAAATGCTCATCAACAAAATTATCCACACAAATAAACATACAAAAATCTATTTCCTTCCTTTCCACTGGAAATTTAAGAAAAAGATTGAGCTGGTTTTGAAAGAAGTAACTTAAGGTCTTCTAATTTTCATAATGCTACAAAGAGCTGCCCTTTGGACAACAAACACAAAATTCATAAAATTCAATGTAGATCACATTGAACTTGAAAATATGTCAAAAATTAGCTCCATTTTGAAACAAAACATAGAAATAAGTATGAATATGCATTAGAATTTATGCCTTGAGCTTTACAGTACATTAGAAGGAAATTTTGAGAAATAAAACTGCCTGAGCAGCTACAATTAACAGAATGCACTCTCTTGGCAGTGCATAATTCATATTTGAGAACTGATCTGAGGGCACAGCTTAAATGCTCACTTATGAGATAGGGTGTCAGACCAGTGTAAACCAGTGCCATATAAATTCCACCAGTCACAAATGCAGGTTAGAGTACAACTCTGTATGTGAACCTGAAACCAAGAAACCCCTTGGATGTTTGAACAAACATCCCTGACACACACATCCCAAGAAGGCTGATATTTTAGTATTTTAACTATTTTAATCCAAACCTGTGAAGTCAGAAACATCATTGCCATTATTAACACGATGACATTCATTATTTATTTCTACACTATGAGTAGGTGTTAAAAGTTACACAGCTTAATTTGATTGATACAGGAAATTCTACCAATTATTGTGACTCAACGTTTTTATTGTATAAAACTATGTTTTTGTTAAATTTGCCTGGTTGATAAGGTAATGCTAGGTACAGAATAAACTTTAACACAGCACTTCTGACAATTTCATTATATCTGGAACTACTGGAACAAGCCACAGAAAATCAAATCTTAACAGCACCAATTATTGGAGCTAACATTAAAAAAAAAAAGTAGTTAAACACCTGAATAAAGAAGATAAATTATTTCTTCTCTAACTAGCAGGCCACAATTCCTTCAGGTGTGGGACGTCTAAAGACCTAAGTGCCTAAGAGCATTTTATCAGAGAATATTTATTCAAACCCTGCCACTATCATTTTATCTCAGTGGAAAAAAACCCCAATCTTCATTTTTAATAAAATACTGCATACCCAAAGCACAGCACTAAAGACAATGAAAGCCTGGAGTAGGAACAATACATTTTATATGGAAGGAGAGAGGAAATTAGACAGCAGCACACAAATATTTCTCTAATTAGTATCTTAAAAGATTGGGAATGAAAGAGATAGGATACCACATGATGTTATTTAATTATATGACTTCCCTGCTAATGGAGCTATTCACAAGCTTTGCCAGAAGCATGAAGACCTCACATGATTCAACTCTGCACAAAGAAGTTGCCTCATTGATCTCCTTTGGTGGGTTAACTGTTTCAAAATCTGTTTCCGGCTACAGAAACATTTAAAAAAACGCATATGTAGAGTCTTAGAGCTCTAAAATAACCCACACTGACTCACAGTGAAGACACTTCGTGCTGACTGTCTCAAAGCAGACTGAAGAGGCATAAAGGGTATCTGAACTGTATCAGGGAGAGGGTTTAGAGTCCACAGGACAGATGTTGGAATGGCAATGAGGAGTCACCACAGCAGAAGTAACAGTACTGAGATATTTTAAGACAGTCACAATCAATTGTAGCATGTTTAGTCTTGATAAGCAGTTAACTTCTTACAAATCATACCAAACTAACACAAGAAGTTCCTATTGATTTCAAACATATTTCTGACAGTCTTTAGCAAAACTTCTTGAACTGAAGGACTTTTGTTCCAGGCAAAAAAGGGTTTGCTTTTGTGCAAAGTTGGTTCAAATTCTACTACAAAAATGGACAATAAAATTACTTAATACATAAGACTACACTGGCTACTGATAATCAGCACTTGATGATACTTTTGAAATTATTAAAATCTGTGAACTAGAATTAAAAAACTGTATGGCTCTTACTGTTCGTTGGGTAGGTCAATCAAACTGGTTTTTCTTTCTTGTCAGTATTTTAATTCTCATCTCTTTCCATAGTTAGAACACTGCCTTCTCAAGCTATCAGCCAGCTCTATGTCAGAAGGTAACTGGTCTAGCTGGGTATAATATGTTAAAATAACTGAGGTGAATCTTCTTAGGAAAAGAGGGTATTGAGACTTTTCCAGAAGCAGCTACCAAACACAGGCCAGACAGCAAAATCAGGTTTCCCCAGCCACAGTCCTACAAGAGGTATGTTTGCAAGAACAGTTGAATTAATAAAGATTGCTAATTTTCTACAGTGGCTATAGTAGAAAAATCTATAAATTCCTTCCAAAACTGAAGACATGGAATGTCCATCTAACAAAAATCAACAGTGCTTTTGGAAAAATAACCAAATTCAGCAATTCAAAAAAAAAAAAAAAAAAAAGCCAACCTTCTTCAGAATCAAATAGAGGACACATTCTGGGGCCTCTGCATGCCCATGGTTGATTTGATTTTTTTTTTTAAACTATGTACAAAGTTGTACACTTACTGCAACCATGGATGAGCTCTGGAATCCAAGAACAACAACAAAAAAGAATTTCAGAACAGAATTTTGAGCATTACCTGAATCAACAGCACATCTGGAAAGAATTGTGGCAGAAACAGCCTAAGAAGGAGTTGCTATGGAAAATGCTGGCTGAAATTGCTCTCCGGGTGGCCTTGTGACTCACACAAATAATGTGATCCATTTTCAGATGAGCTGTCACTAGAAGGAGGAATGCTAATAGAAGTGCCATTGCTATGAGAAATGAAACAGCAGCTGATAATTTCTGCAATGAGCAGAGATTCAGTACAGGTGGGAGGAAATAATGGCACCTCAGCTGCTCAAAGAAGCCAGAAGTAACCAAATCAAAGTCTAGACACAAAAGTGGGTGCATTAAAGGGACCTACTTAGTCACTACAACTCAGCTCTGCAGGTACCTCTGCCGCTGAATGTGCTCTCCAGTACAAAAGAAAATGCCCACTCTCAGAATACAAAATGATGTGAAGTATTCTAGACATTATTTAAGGCATATGAGATCCATGCTAGCTGGCTACAACACTTCCCCAAACAAGAAAGTAACACAAAAAATTAGCAAAAAGGTGCTGAAAGAGAGAATGCAGCATTATCCTTTCTAGACTAGAAGATCAAGCAAAAAACCAAAAAGTCACGTCAGGATCAGGCACTAAGAAATTTTATCCATGTCTGCCTTATTTGTAAAAAAAAAAAAAGAGACAGGCATACAGGCTATTATTTTACTCATCACAAAACCCAGTGATTTAATAACAGAAAACAAAGTTTTCATTAACAAAGAACTGAGGTATTTTCAAAAGTAGGGAACACTATGTAAAAATCTAATAAATAAAATATTTAAAACATTTAAAACTACATTCAAGTATTAAAATCCTGGCAAAGACATAATTGGTTTGATTGTTCTACTCATTTTAAAGCTACTTTTTGAACAGTGCTTATGGTTCTGCATTTAAGGTTGACTTCAGCTTATCCTTAAGGCAGAGATTGGTATTATACAAAGTACAAAAGAACAAAGTATGTTTCTCCCCAAATTACTTCCATGCTTCTGAACATTAGTGGAATTTACTCTGTAATGAACAATTACTAACAGCTACAATTGTTTGGGAGGAACAGAGTCTGTATGATGTTTATAAAGGTTGACATATTCAGTTCACATTTATAGGAAGCAGAGTAGCTTGAAGGGAGAGAACTGAACAAGGAGCTCATCGTATCAGTGCTGACACCTAAGAGAAAAGCAAATCAGCAAAGTGTATGGGAACACAGTCTCACATGTGTTAACACCTCCAAAAAATATGTTTTCTAAGAAGTCACTGTCTCAGCTACTCATATAATAAAGAAAATTATTTTTATTTCTCTGCAATCAATACAGTGAATAAGACACATGAACAAAACAATTAAAGGAGGAACTGCTAATAGGTATTTCCTAAATAGCTACTTTATCAACAGGTAGAACAACTCTCACTGGTTATAACCAAATCCTGGTGTTAGCCAGTGAATTTTTGATGGATCTGGAACACTACATGGAGAGTAATTTTTTAATTCTTTCCATTTGACTGTAATCAATGTTACTAGATGCCAACTTTTTTGCATCTGAAAATCTCTTAAGGATAATGTCCCACCCAGTGATCCAACTTGACACCCTTCCCATTCACAACCCCATGTTGTTCCCTCCTGTTCTCTGTCTTAAGTAGCTACTGCTGCCACTTCCACTTAATCTCAGTACCAACAGCTCTTCTGCACCCTGCAGCTGTGCCAGCATTGTCACTTAGCCAGGAAGGTGGCTGGCTTGAAATCTCTGCCCCATGCACCCCAGCATCCCCAGTTCCAGCCAGCTGATACACAGACAATTGATGGGCAAACTGGATAAACCTAAAACCCATCTGGCAGAGCTTATCAGAGCAGTTTACTCTGTGTAGTACCTCATCATTAAGTTTGTATCATTATCTGGTAACTAAACCAGCAGTCATAATACAGTAAAATTAATAAATCAGAGCACAATCAAAATCTGCTGAAAACAGTACCCAAAGTTTAACATTGTATTTAAAAACGACCAATTCTTGAATTGAGAGATGGACAGAACCCCAACTGCTCCCCCAACTCCTGTCTCGAAACAGCTTAAATTCCTCCAAGGACCCAAGCATATGCTTTGATTGTTAGGAGAGGCCTTAGTTTTTCAACAGAATAGACTCAGCAATTATTTCCAAGTCTGCAAAGAAATGATTACTGACAATGACTAGTGCACCTCACTGGTGACCTGCTAAAGATGTTGATAAAATTTGCTAGTTAAAAAGCTGTGGCATTCATTTTCTAAAGATGGATCTAATAAAAATGACCTTAAATTAATGTATTCCAGCAGCAAAACCTCAGCTGCTGCAGGAGAGGAGAGAAGCTACCAAAAGAACAAATAGCATTTCCCAATATTTACCAACTCACAGATCAATTTTCAAGGTGAGCTACTGTTCTTTAATATACAATTACAAACCCACCAAATTTCAATTTCATCATGTACACAGCAAAATATGTGCCTACATATTCTTAAAAAAATCTGTAACTTCAGCCTAATTTATTAAAGAAAAGTGAAGTTATTGAAAAACATTCAATTTATCCCACAAATCCTTTTTGCACAGAAACTGAAATTGTGAGAAGCCTACAAAGGGTCATGAAACTCTTGGACTGAGTTTATTGTTTATTCCAATCAGCTAAGACCACAATTTAGGAAATCCTCATCAAGAAAATATTTTAAGTAAATCTCATTAGCCATAGACTGTGTCAGTATCCAGCACACCACCACAGCTTCCAGGTGTTGTGTGATTATATCCCAATAATGAAGATAAACATATCTCTCTCAGAAGCCAGACCAGGTCACCTGAGCAGAATGTCCATGCTGAAACAGGGAACAGGAGAGCTTGCTGGCAGGTTTAGACCAACAGCTAACACTCACACACGAGAAACAAGTTCTTTTCTCCTTGCTTGATCTATCACTGGCCCATGGACCTGTGAAAATACTCTCCTGCATTTTCACGACCCTAACCACAGTAATGCACAAGCTACTCTAGTACCACAGAGCTTGAGGTAAGGATTAAGTTTCATATAGCTCCTGCCAGGAATCCCCAGAAAAAATTATCAGAATGTGTCTTCTGAGTATAATAAAATAGAGATATTGAGAATTCCAGGCACAGCCTTTTCCTACTCAATACGGACAAGCGATAGTACAGCTAACTAAACCACAGCAACCCTCCAGAGTAAAAAAAATCCAGCTGCTAGATTTGGTCCAAGTCTAATTCTGAAAAGGGACCCCAAGGACTCTGGTCCTCATAAGGTCACCATGTGGTATCAATTGGCCTAAAGTGCCTTTCCAAGCACCTTTTTTTGTCAAAGATTCTTGGTTCCCAATACTACATGCAGCCTGCACAGCTGGCACACATTATTCTTCAGCTCATCCAGACTGGGGGCCTGGTTTTAACAAGGTCACAGGATCAGAGGGCACACAGCGACTCTCTTCTATCTCATATATTCTAGAGTTTCCTTCCTGTGGAAGCTGAGTGTAAAGGTGAGTTGATGGGATTACTCATAGATCCCATCCTGCCGTCCTTCAGAGGTATTCTCCATTCACAGACCTTCAGTACTGTCCATGGAGACATGTTTTAAGAAAACATGTATTTCGAGGGGCCAGAGGAAAAGACCATGTGTCCAATTCATCCTGGTTCCAGCTTTGGCCATCCCTTGCAGACTCTCCATAGAAGGTGCACCTCACGTGAAACGGGGAAGGCAGTGCGTCCCGCAACAGACCCTCTCCTACCTAGAAGTTCTCACTCTGGACATGGTCAGTTTAAATGAACAATACAGCCAGCCTATCAAGGACATCCGAGTGCAAAAGGCCTGAGGACTGTGGAGACTTTGGCCATACAGCAGGAGAGGTGCCAGGGTCAGAGCTTAAGTGTGAATCAATGCAGTCCTAAGTCAAGCAGCTGCTTCAGATTAGCATCACCATGGGCATTAATCTTCTTCTAGAGTCCTTCTCTGATTTCTTTTGCATGGGGCCTAAATGGCACACTGAAATAACCAGAATGTCTCTATTACACTCATCACAAAAAAGTGAACCCTATATTTAAGGGAAGAAATTCTTAGCTCTTCCAGCTACTAATGACATTTGTTTAAAAATGAATTGTATTACAAATATAACAAATGGACATTTTCAGTCCAACTCTCAGTACTTTTACTTTCCAAATACTATTTCCATTGTACTCTCACTAGCAAATATTTACACACCATATCTCAATCCAGAAAGACAACAAAGAAAGAGATTACCAAGAATTTCTCAAACATGGCTTCCATTATCTCCCAGTGTAGATTTGGCCAAACCTTCTGTACACATTTGGTGTTATTCAGTTTTATTTCTTTTTAATTTTTAAAACATTTCATATCTGAGGAAAATTAAGTTATAATATTTATAGGCATTCATAAAATATGCAAATCCATGTAAGGAAACAAAATTTAAAATGACTGTGAAGGCTCTGATGACAATTACATTCAAAGAGTTAATCACAGCCCAAAACAAGGACTTCTGTAAGCTGCAAATTTACAGTTCTTTAGAAATGATGAGACTCACAACTGCAGTAGTGAAAATATTATTGCTTCTGTAAACTCCAAGCTCAAGTATAAAGTAGATATGTAATCTTCAACTCCCTAAACACTCCAATTTGGCCACTAAAGATGCTGTTTTACATTTCCAAACATTTTCCCTTGTCACTACTTTTTATACTTCAGTTCTCAGGTTGTAAGTATTTGTTACTTGCAAAGCAACTCCTTTTGAATGCAGAATCATGGGAGGCATTTGTTACTAACTGCTAATGCAGCCTGCCAAACAAAAACTCCCTGCTGGTGACATGACCACCTAGTGACCTCTAAAAATGTTTTAACAATGTGAAAAATATCTCCCTCTTGTAGGAAACAGCAATTTTTTAAATTAAATGTACATTGAATGTTCGCTTACATACGGATAAATGGTATTCAGAGTCACCTTCTCTGTTTCCAATTTCAATCTATTGAAACCCAGCCCAAACCTAAATAAATAAACGTTGATACTAAGAGGAAACTAAGAGCTCAAGAGCCTTGTGATTTCACAAACAGCTTTTTTCCATTTTCTAAAATCTAAACTTCGAGCCAGACATAGAACAGGTAATGAAAAGAAACAAGTCTGGCAGCTCCTATGTGGGTCTAAGCTGAAAATATGTCAGGCAAAAATAAGAGGCTATAATTTGGCAGATTTAAAGTCTTTAAAAGTTTGCAGCTTGCTGGACTGAGGGTTTTTTAAAGTATGTAAAATTTGCAAATTGAAACACTGTAACTGTGTTGAAAAGTGACTGTTACATAATGCCACCACAACCAAGATTTTAAACATCGCTTTACCGCTACCTATCCCTCACACAACAGAAGCACAAAGAGAAAAATACATTAGGATTTCTACTTATAGGATAATGAACATCTAATGCTTAAATAGGGGTGCTGTTTTTCAAGTTACCAGGACACTGACAGCTTCAAGCAAATCCTTTTCAGACAATTATATCTCATTCATTTACTTCTTTCTTATTTAGAAGACACTGGCTTAAAAATTACTGCTACTTGATAGGCTTTTTAACAAAATATACTTTTCTGGAATATTAACCTGTAATTACTTCAGATCATTCATAAAGAACAAATTTGCCAATCTTACTCCATCAGCATTTATGATTTTTACCAAGAATAATAAACTAGCTGAGGTACAAGTCTTGAATCTCTTTCCTACTCACAACCCTTTGTCCCTCTGATCCAACAGTGTATCAGGCTAAAACTGATGCCACAAGACTGACCAAAGTCACAGCTCCTTCCAAGTCACTGCCACAACTGCACCCAACTTCAAGTGTGACATATAAATTTAAGGGCTTCAGTCCTGGTAAAAAGAAAAATTTTCACCTTCTCCCATATTTAGGCTTTGAATGAAAAGTCAGAAAAGCTGAGGTATTAGAGCTAAACAGCTGAAATACTGACATCACAAATAATCCAGAGGAACTTCCCATGGATTTTGAACACATCAAGTCCTTGTTACACCAACATGTTGTGTCAGTGCACAAGGGCATGCATTTGCTGATGTGTGGCTTTCAAGTATGGCTCTCAATAAATTTATACTGCACTAATTAGCATATATATACTTATACAGCATATATATATACTTATAAAGCATGGATAATTTTAATGGAGTCAGGAAGAACACTCTCTCTAGTACTCTACAAGAACAGAATTTTTTATCTAGATAAAATTCTAATTCTGCATATAACATAATCAGCAACATACACAGGTTTTATACACAGCTAGGGTGTGTAGCTACTAACAGCTTTTAGGTGAAGTACTCCTATAACGAGTTCCTAAAACTTTTACTCCTACACAGTAGTCATAAGCTTCAGGGTCTGTCTGCTTGACTGTCCCTTCATTCCAAAGGAAAAAGTGTTATTTACTCTTCTAGAACTGCCAAAAATTACAAGCATACATTTCAAGTTCTGAGGACCAGAACAGAATGCTCATCACTAGAATGAGATCCAAGGCACTGAATTATTTCTCATTTTTGACCCTGACCAAATGCTGCTGTTATCTGGGAAGCCTTTCACTGGTTCCCACATGTGTCTGGAAGCGATCTGGAGCAAGGTGTTCTCCATTCAGAAGAGCTCTCAGCCAATATTCACTAACAGACATCTGATACAGACAGCAAGATAACTACACCTCATGTCCTTTAAATTTGATGCAAGACACACTTGTGAAAAAAATCATAAATTAATTTAAAAAGAAAGATAATCTTCGTATTTCATTACTTTTGCACCAATGCAGAATCTGCTAATTTATGTGAAGTGATGCCCTTTTGATCCTCACATAGCAGAACATATTCCCAGAGCTAATTCTCACCTGTAATTTCAGAGTGCTTTTGTAGGCAATGTACAGAGGTTTACATCATGTTCCTTGAATCAGATCTCCAGCTGGTACACATTTTGTAAATTCCACTAAAAACACAGGGAATGTCCTAGTTCAGACTTAATGGGCTGGTACATAAACCTTGCACTGAGCCAAACTACCTGACATTAAAAGCATAAAGATGTTATGATGATTGTTGGGATTGTATTTATTGATGCAAAATTATAAAAATAAAGCATATTTAAATGCTTTTGCATACTTATGAATATACTTTATGACTTTTTTTTCCTCTACAGTGTTTCTTCATAGGTTTCATTACGAACTGGGGCAAGACATGTCTCAAATTCCATCTCCAAATAACAGATTACTGACTCTCTGCTTAATACATTATATGGTTTTATTCAGCCTGCTACGACTACTGCACAGGAAGAGCTACTCAAAGTTTTCTTTCTTCTTTTTTTTTTTCACAACAGTGGGAGACATGCCAGCTGGGACATTTTAAGTCTCTTTCATTAAAAAAAGGTTAAGGTCAAAATAAGTATGATAAACATGGTAGTTCATCTTCTCAAAACTCAAGATGAAAGACTAAACAGAAGAGAATATTTTAACCTCACTAAGTGTAAAATCTATTTTTTTTCCTTAGTGCATAATTAGAAGCAAAAAATACTTGGGAAAAAAACATTTTTGCTATAAACTTTTGTCTTTAAATGTACTCAGTAGTTAATTTCACAACTATATAAGTCTTACATTTACTACATGTTTTCAATTATCTAGATGACTGACACTTTCAAGTTTTATGGAGGATTATGAAGAGTAACACACTTAAAGAGAAAAGAAATACATTTTCCCATGGTAAAAGGAAAAAAAATTAAAAGAGAATCCACTTTTTTTTTGGTTAAATTTGTTGTCCATTGCCTAAAAATTTCTAAATGTCTTTGAGACAAGGATGTCTTCAAGATCCTTGCATGTAAGACTACATTAAAATACAGTAAATCCATATACTTTGGTTTCTTATACTAAAATACTTTGTTGCAAGAACACTAAAATATGTTTTCACTCACTTTCTCAAAGAAAAAAACAGCACAAAGGTTATCAGATGAATGGGGACAATAGATTAACTTCCAAAGAACTATATTCTGTTTCTTGCAAAAGAAAAGTAAATTTATAGCACACCAAGCTTTTATTCCCAAGTGAATATAATAACTGGAATGCAAAAGTCTAAAACTGGCAACAAGTAAAGCTGGTCAAAGTATAAGTAATGAAACTTGAAACGAGGGAAAGAGATTTGAGAGGTTAAAGGGAGATAGGGTGGAAAGCTCACAAGGCAGACCTGTTCTCCCTCAAAACCATAAGAAAAATCTTCAGTACAGCAAAAGCAGCATGGGTTGCATAAATTTGAAGTGACAGAGCCTTTTGGACTGTGGTGTTATTTAAAGTGGAAGGATCTTTTGGGGGGTGTCAGGAACCCACAGAACACTACAGAGGTGCAGCTTTCTGCCGAGCCTTAAGGGTTAAAATGAAAGGAGAAATATCAAATAGACCATATTAAAGTAACTTTACCTCAAGGATTGGTACAGTGAATTACCCATGGAAAGACAGGGAGGAAAAAAGACTCAACTAGCTATTTTCCAAAAACATACTGCCACAGAACTCCTCAGTTAACCCAAGAATATAGATTTTTTTTTTTTTTTTTTTTTTTTTTTTTGGCATTCCTTTAATCATAAAAAAAATTGAAATCACAGACGCTTTAACAGATCTAATGATTATTCTTACTGGATAACATAAGTCATGTGGCATCAGTGGGTGCAATGTCCCAAAAAAGCTGACATACACTTTATTTAAGGAAGAGGGGAAGCCCTCTAGCTGGTAGTTGCAGAGAACAGGCAGCTCACAATGGTGCCAGGTCAACAATCAATATCACAACTGTTCTGATTTAAATACCACATACCCTGGCATGGCTGGCACTGTACAGGGTGTAAAGTCAGGGAAGAATTTAGTCTAAAGTGCCCTTTTGGGCTAATGACTGTGATGTGCTCAACATGAGGCAACTCCAGGGCTGATGCAAGGGGATATCTGAGCTAATGCAGAAGGCAGCAATCCATTTAGCAAATCGTGTGTTTTAAACAAAGATCTTTACACCAACACTCTGTGACCTGCACTGGGTGTCTGCCAACGGCTGGGTGAAACTGAAAGTGCTAGTTTTGATTAAAAAGTCTGAACTGGCTTGGCACCTGCTCCCCTGAAAGATTCCTTCTTCCCCTTCCTTTGTGCTGGGCAGCTTAAGAGACCTGGTGTGAGAGTATTCCCAATGGAAGTGTGAGTGTATGGAGGCAGCAGGGAAGAAAGAGGAACAGGGAAGGAGAGAAAAAACTGCACATCTTGATGTGAACCAGTCCATGAGGTTATGCTGTAAGGACCATCCCTTCACCCGAGTGCCTGAAGAGGGTATGATTTCCTGTGGACACACTAACTACTGGCAAAAATTCAGCCTCTGACTTCATGAATGGTGAAGTTATTCTGAGGTTCTCCTTATTCCTTGGCTTCACTTATGGAGTTTCCTTAAAGAATGATAAAAAAGTACTTTGAGTGGTACATAATTCTTTTTTAAGCCATCATTACACAGCTAAATAACAAAAAATAACATCCAGGTTTTATATTTTCACATGATGCCTTAAATCCACAGTAAAAGTCAGATGTATGTTATTAAAAATCCATATTTTTATCAGTGCTTAAAGTGCACCTTACTCCCAGTCAATTAAAGTCTCTGCATTCAGTGGTGCTGCTCTGAATTTACTGCTTTAAGGTTGAAGCACTGCACTTAGTGTAAAGACAGACATTCAGATATAAAATAAATTACATAGCAACAATTTCCAGAGAAATGCCATGTTCACAACAGCAATAAAAAAGACTTAAAGATTTTGTAACTGAATGTTTGGAATGGCCAATGAATAGAACACTGATTTTATGACTGTTTGAAAGACACACAACACATAATGCATTTGCACACTTGGCATCCAGCTCTTCCCTTAGCATAGAAGCAGTTAAAAGGTACTGGATCAGGATAAGGAAAAGTAGCCATGAAGTTCAGTTGTTATTCAATATATTATTGTACTATTTTCACACATTCCCTCGAGGAAATGAGAGCAGAAACCTGCTGCACAGTCAGTACACAGCTCAGTTATGAGACTACTGTATTCAAGCAGTGGCTAAAGCCTGGGAGATGCCCCTCAGGATACCCCTACTAAATACTCCTCTCTGATTTAATCTAGCTAGCCACAGGGTGTCAACACTGGTCCACACAGAGGCAGGATCACTAAATTTGTATTTGCCAGTTTAAAAATAAATCTTAAATAAAACAATCTAGAAATAACAGTTTGAACAATTTGACACGTACAATAAACATATGGAATGACTTACAAGGGAAGGAGACTGAAGCACAGAGCAAAAGTGAGTTCAGGAGACACCCAGTCCTGTTACTTAAGCAAGCAGTGAAAAGGAAAAAAATTCAGTTTGCTTGGAGCCAATGGAACTAGGTACGTCTCAGAAAAACAGAGTTTAGATAACTGGGAAAAAGGAAGATTAGGATAAATGGAAAAGAACACCAGGCATTTTCTTCACTCATTTATACTGCTGTTCTCCAGATTCTTTCTCCAATGACATCAAGAACCCAATTTTCTTTTTTCAAAGCTGATCATGCCATTAAAATTGTAAGTGCACAGCATGTGTACAGCTAATTAATCTTCAAGGCAAAATCATCCAAAATAAAAGTTCCATCTTACTGATCTCATGCATGCAAGATGGCAGTACCCTCTTTACCTTTACCTATTATTGAGCAAAATATCTACATTTAGCCAAATCCACTAAAAATAGCTGGTTACCTCCAAAGCTTATTAAATCTTCAGGTTTGCTTTACATACAGTACCTTTTATTCAAATCTATTGACTCTGTGCTATGAGCTAATCATGTATAATGCAGCAACAAAGTATATATTTTCATATTCTACTTTAATAATAGAAAACAACTGTGATAAAGCAAAAGTGCACTAGATAAAATCCAATCTTTATTACAAAAGTTAGACTAACACCTGTTCTAATTCAAATGAGCATTTTAAAATCAGTAATTCTAACAGAAAGAAATTAAACATCATATAACTGCAACAGAATGAAGAGGTCCATCTAAAACTTGGGAATTATAAAAATGACTTTGCACTGATCTTTGCTCAGGGGTTTTTCACCATGATGAAAGCTGCCAAAATAATTTTCCTATCCAGAACTTCAACCTCTACCCAGAATTTCCATCACTTCGCTATTCTAGAATTTCTGGGTTATGAGTATTTCCTAATTTCATACAATACAATATATTTGTATAATATATTTGAGATACACTGATTAAATCTGGTTTTCTCTTCACCCCAAATGGGAAGTCCCCCCCGTGCCCATTGTTAAACAAACAACCAAAATTTTCCATGCAGTGCCACTGAGTTACAACGAGCAAAAGATATTTTTCACATTACTGAAGACACAGTTTATAGGGAAAGTGAGAAACACTGTAAAAGAGATACATACATATATACAAGTCTTAACAGAAACAGGTGACTCTGAGAGTTCATTGAGTCAAGGGTGTGGAAAGATGGGGGCAGAAACTGCACTCACCATTAGGGATTATACTCCAAGTCTACACAATCCCTTTGAGAATTTTTTTTCTTGACTACTAGGGTCAAGTCCTGAAAGCCACAGAGTGGTCTGCTCCTGTTCACTAAAGCATTTAAACATATGCTTTCTCACAAGCAAATCAGATGTGGATTCAGTGGAACTACCCACATGCTTCAGCTGAGCAAGTGCTTAAGTGCTTTGCTGGTCAGGAACAGCAAGATTCCTACTTGTAAGATCCTCCCTTAAATCCCATCCATTTGTGGTTGTAGAAGTTGGTAAAGGGTCACAAATATTCTGCAACATTCTCCATATTCCCCAGAATCTTATTTAATCTTCAGATAAGAGCAACTATCAGTTGTTTTAGCATTCTGATATCTTTATTCTGTTCCCTGATGAAAAAGTATATCTCAAAAAAAAAAAAGACCAGACTCTTAAACAGAACAAACCTGTCCTTTTCAAAAGCTTGGTACTCAAAAAATGGAATGATGCAGCAGGTTGAGCAAAGGCTACCTTAGAATATTAAAATCCTTCGTTATCCCTCAACATTGGCAGGCAGACACGGCACTCCTGCCTTTTCCATAGTGGGTGTTAATTCAGACCCATGCGAGAGTCAAGCACTTGTCTGTGCTGATCACAGGAGATAGGCTCACTATCACTTTCAAAAATGTGGGCAGACAGTAAGAGAAATATCGTTCCAAACTAAAATCATGGCCATAACGATTTGCAAGAGGTGATGAACACACACACTTAACATTGATGATGCCTGACTGCTCTAAAGAGCAATACACCTAAAGAAAACCAATTTTATAATAAAAATAAATGGTACCTTTTGATGTTGTGGCCAAAAGCTGAGTTCAAGGAGTTTGGGATTTATTGGTACCTTAAATCAGTTATACTGCACTAGTCCTCACCTGGGCTTCACTTTATGTCCTTCTTTAAAGCACAATATAAATCTATACTCCTAGCAATTTTAGAAACTTCTTTGGGTTACATAATTCACTTTATTTTGATAGTTTCTAAGTCTAACAAGGCTTTACACTAAAACCATTAATTCTAGACTGGTATAACACAACTGATGATTTGAAAGTGTCATCTTTCCAGTCTTCTTCAGCAACTGTACTTTATGCAAAACCTTCCTGCAATAATGATCACCCAGTCCATGTGTCAGAGATCAGTATTTCTCTGCAGAGAGAATTTATAGAGAAGCAGTGAATCAATTTTAAGATCTTCTGCTAACAGACAGTGCTCTGCATGACCTTGCTCTTTGCTCTATCATGTTTACATTTTCTACTACAGTATGTCTCTAATCCCCAAAGTGTCCCTAAGGGAACTTTACTGTTTTTTTAAGTTATGCTTGACTGCTGAACTCTGCAAAACACAGACAGGGAAGAAAAAAAAAAATTTAAAAAAAAATTATGTGAACTAATAAATTTTTTTTTCTATCTTAATTTTCTCCCAATTAAATATTAGAGGATGGTTGTTTCTTAATTTAAAAGATCTAGAATGATGATAGCCATTCATTCTGTATCTTCCTCTCAGGAAAAATTACTTTCAAAATATTCAGTGTCCTCTTATTATTTATTTATAATTCCTCACTACTATGCTAAGAAATAAAGAACTCTGGCATAAAATTTGAGAAATAATTTTAATGCGCAGTAATAGGATCAAATATTTAGCTGCAGCTCACAGCTTTTGGGACACAAATTTGACTAACTGGCCTGTAAGTACTCTGAATTTCAATAAACTCCTCCAAGCTGTCTGTGGGACAGATTACTCTCATTAACATATATATCTTGAAAAGATCCCATGTGAACTAACTTAAGGCAGTTTCATTATTAATATCTTAACACACCACAAGGAAATTTTGTACTGATACCAGTGAAAATTTTAAAAATTAATACACTCTCTCTCCATGCTGCAATCATAAAAGTACTTCCACAAAAGGATGCATAACATCTCCCATCTCCACTACTGCTGCCTAAGTGAATGGTATTTGAAGAATTTTACATTATATAGGATGATAGCGTTTTATACTTCTATGTTCTTACATCCTTGCCAACATATGCAAAAGAAATCTAGGCTACCAAGGAAACAATTATTGTCAACAGGCAATGCATTAGGCACATTTGAAGGTAGATGATGAAAACAGGAAGATAAGTCAGCGCCTCTTGCCGTGCAGACATGGAATGCTGGAGTGGAGGTAATGAATCTTTGTTAACTGCAAGCAGGGCAGGGCTTTCAGAGAAAGATGAACTGTTAACAGAACATGCACAAAGTAAAAGAGAGCTGCTATGTGCCTGTGGACACAATGACTGAAAATTGTCATACACCTTTGATGTCCTTACCTGCTCACAGCACTCCTAAAAACCTCTCCAGAACACAGCTTCACATTTTCATGTCTAGTACTGACTAGCCCAGAACTAACATGCCCAGTACTAACAGCCTAGTGCAGTTAGAGGACCAGGCATGAGATAATTATGTGCTTCTTGCATCTGTCCTAGGTTCTACAAATCACTTAGGTAAAGTTACCTAAAGGAAAAATAGGAAAATACACTTAATTTTTCTTTTTAGGGAAAAAAATTGAATTTAAACATTAAAAGATGCAGATAGAAACTGAACAGAATTTCTGAAAAACATACATTTACATGGAGTAACCAATCCATGGCAAAAGGAACACGTTGCTAATTACATCTCAACTCTTCACCATCAGGGGTGCTGGAAACTCATGGGCTTTCAACACAGTGATACACCTTGTTTGCACATTTTCTACCAAACATTCCTGAGGCTCTGAGTAATGAAGACACTCCTGCTCCAGAGGAGAGAAAAGAAGGCTACCTACATTCATGAAGCTCTCTTTCATACCTAGTCATAGATCGATAGGAATTTGCTTATGACAGGTGACCCAAGATATGAATCACAGAAGCTGGTGCTGCTAATACTTCTAGATCATGTCATGAAAAAGATTTCAATCTCTGACCCCGTCACTTTAGAATATACTGAAGATCTGTTTCTTAACTGTGTAGATATATACACAATTATTCTAATCTGCTTGTCTCTTTCTACATCAACTCTAATCTACCAAATAAGAATCACATTAGCAACATCACACGAGTTACCTACACTGATGTTGTTATGACACTTATATCACTCAGGTACTTTAAAATCTATGTATACAAAATAGAGATATTATGCCACTTAAAACAATGTAAATTATTTTTGCTAAGGAAACACACTTTTATTCCTCCTCCTAAATTCAAAATATACTGAGTAATAATTTCCACAAGGAGACTGACTAATTTAGACAGCAATATTTTCATGCTTATATGTGGTTCTGTGACTCATACAGCTTTCACCCATTAGAAGTCAGTGTCGGCTCCTCATACAGCAAGACCAAAAATACTAGACCTTAGCACTAAACATTATGCAACTGCAAAAACTTTATCTTACTTGGAGAACTTAGGAAAGCTGGCTTTCACAAACCCGTATACAGAAGGACTGATTGCAATGTAAGGCATTCAGATTTCAAGGGATGAAAAAATATCCAAAGTGAAAGTTCTTCTCCATTTGCAATTCTAGCTTCAGCGTTCTATTTTTTACAACATCTGGAATGAGCAATGGTATGTTATGGTGACTTTTGCCAAAAGGCACGTAAAATCAGCATACATATACATAGATACACAACATTTGACCATATTCTGATACAAGAGAAGGTGATGGCTTGGGGAGTTACAGCTGAGGAATGGGTGTTTTCATAAGCGATAAATGAATCCCTAGTGCCATTCCACTGATCTACCAGAAAAAAAACAGGGATTAACCTGGCCCAGGACATCAACTGTAATAGTAAAATTATTTTGTGGCTGCTTTTCTATGTAGATTTATTATCCCTTACTGTGCAGACATATATTGTCAATAAATAATGTCCCTGTTCACCTAGGAAAAGGCCTTTCCTCTTTAAAAACTACATATGGTAAGTCTGTGTTTGAGCAGTTTCAATTTTTACAACATTATCTTCAACAGAGATTTCAAAGCTTCCTCTACTAGCACCATGAAACTACACTGTACTTCATTTTTCTTCTCAGGGCCATATTAAACACAATTTTCTGTATTAATAATGTTTACAGCTTTCATTTGGGAACATGCAGAAGCTTTGATTCTGCCAGTGGTTAAAAATGTACATGACAAAAGTCAGGGGAAGTATTTGCATTCTAAAAACCAAGTAATACTTAAGCATCGGCAGGGGTGGATCATAGTTTGCTTCCATTAAAATTAAAAAAAAACCCAAATGGTATTTACTTACAAATATTTCTTAAGCACTTTTTCCCCTCACATGCAACACAATGGGAGAATAGAAAAATTAACAGATATTTACTCAGGAGTGCATTAACAGAAATTTTTCTCAGTTTCTACATGAAAACATATACTATAACTTGATATTTTTTAGTGGGAAAACAGCAGTTCAAAGTTAATTTTGTATATGAAAAACAAACCATGACAAAACATTGGACAAAATCCTGAAATCATAAAAGCCATGGTTTTAATATCAGGTAAGGAAGGCAACACTTCAGTTTTTTTTTGATCACAGAATTTTTTTCCCAGGGATCAAAAAATTTGGAAAAAATGCAATAGTGAATTTATACTGGGACGTCATAATTTTGTCAAACAAACTTCCTCAAGGGGGATGTTCTTTTCACTGCAGTTTGTCAAGCTTTCCTTTTCAGTCATCAATATATAATGATTTTTCAAAAGGGATATATTGTCCAGCTCCCAAGGAAAGTATAATCATATTACACTGCCCGGAACATCGCCCTCAGCCTGATCTTGAAATCACTGCATAGGAAGATAAATGATATTTCCATTGCAAAGTCTCCACACATAGTTCAGTGTTTTAATAGTGTGTTCTCCAGATATGCTTTTCCCTCAGCCTTTCAAAAGCTACAATGTCAGGCAATATGATAAACACAGCAATATAAAGGTGAAATCAGCTTTGTAAACCAAGACCCACAGGTAACGCAGTTGAAAAATTAGGCAAAGGCAAGAATGGCAGTGAGGTCTATCTTGCTTCACATGAGGTTTGCTGGCTCAAAGGGCTTTGTGTGCAGCCCTGACACAGCTCAAATTAAGGAACTCCGAAGTATGAGGAGGCCAGCTCCATTGGGTCAGAGATGCATCCCAGCTAACAAGGCCTGACAAGGTTAATTGCTTCAGATAGTGAAGTATTGCTGCAGTTTCTAGAATTCCTAGAATCCAAACGCTCATTGCTCTATAGAACAGGAAGATGATCCTCAGTTAATAAGTGTTTCTGATACTGCATTCCTGCTAACCTTTCTAACAGCTTTCCATTAAAATTGAGTCAGCGTTTGTAAAAATCACTCACATCTGTCTTCTACACCGGAATGCATAAACCAAAGTCTCTCAGGAGAAGATGGGTCTGAATTATTCATTATTATGCCAACCACCTCAATTTAAAAAACCCCACCCTACAGAACCACCTACTTATAAGCTCTTTTTGTTGCTCATGTCCATATTAGCAACATTTCAACCCCATAGCAGAAGGTCTGTTCTGTACAGAATGCCATTTATTCTGCAGAATAAAACATTTTATGATATTTACTTCATAGCCTTCATTTGGCCTTGGATAGATGGTCCCAAAAGTCACTACACTGTTTTCAGGCTCTGTCTTTTCATGCCCATGGACTTAATAAAAAGGAACCAGGTGGACAAACACAGCTCCAGTCCTCTCCCACAATTCCATACTCACAGCTCTGCATTCAGAGCTGCTCATCTGTGAGGGAGAACATGAAAGCAGCCAAATTCTCAAATATACCAAACAGCCAAAGCATGCCCACAGTAACACCCTAAAATCAGCTTCCCCCCACACAGACTCTCACTAGTGCTTTTTACCAGCACTTCTGGAGGGGCACAACGTGTCAGAAAAGCAGGACCAAAGCAAGACAAAGCAAGTTTCCCAATTTCC
The DNA here is from genome assembly GCF_017639235.1 of Corvus kubaryi. NCBI lineage: Eukaryota > Metazoa > Chordata > Aves > Passeriformes > Corvidae > Corvus > Corvus kubaryi. Next base: position 4,486,816 of record NW_024580659.1, read on the forward strand.
TCTATGAACTCCACTGAATTGAAAGTTGTCTTTGGACAGATTGCTTCCTTGTTTTGGACTTGTTTCTGGAATTTTCTTTCTTTTTGTTTATTCCTCTATCATCTTTGACAAAATGGCAAGGATTGCCCTGTCACCTCAGTTAAAACTTTAATAAACCCTGAGGATTATACTTCCTCCACTAAAAGTCCCAATTTTTTCTATTTAATCTTCTTATATACATCTTGAAGAAAGCAATGATTAGCTTCAGCTCTGCTCTGAAACAGGAGGGGACCATAACAACAGCAGTTTGCCCTCAACTTCCTTTATAAACCATGAAGTAAAAGGAAGCTAAATGTGGAAAAGCTAAAAGACAGAAATAACGTAGAATTTCTAGACACAGTGGTTTAGCTTTAGCCTTTCTCTATTTAACAACAAAGATCAAACTGCTGAAAACGTTTTGCTTTCTGAAACATATGTATTCTTACAATTTCTGATATCAAATAAATACAATTTAATCCACATAATATCATAAATCAGATCCAAAATTAAGAGCACTCCTTACGCTCACATAGTTATTTGCTAATCTTTCTTAGTAGCAGAAACAGAAAGTGAGGTGTAGAAGAGGATGCAAATCATCAGTACACATTGTAGAATGATTTTTTGCACTGAATACAACAGTTGTGTGTCAGCAGGATAGAAGACAGACTTTTAGGGTTTTTTTTTATTATTATTGCTTTCTAGTTTATTATGTTTTGGACTTGCCAAGTAAAATATAAAAAAAAGTATCACAGATAACTTCTTTATTTTCTGCTTCTTACCATTTATTAAGGCTTCTACACCAGTTAAGGGGTGACGAGACACCAGAAAAAAACAGGGATGTGTTATTTTTTTATGCAACAACCACTATTATTAGCACTTTTAGCACTGTACTTTCTCTCAAGACCCTCACCCACGATTGTGTATCTTACGTATCCATGCACATGGAAGACATAAAATACATGTCAAACAAAATAAAGCAAGTTATTAAGTCAAAATAGACCCTAAATCTTAGTGGAAGTCAACAGATAAACATACTATAGGTCTAGCATAGCCTAAGTACACAATGCATAATTCAGAGCTGAACTAAGTTTATAACTTATTGCAATATTTCTTACTCAGAGAGAGGTCTGGTGTATTAAAGCATTGCTCAGTCACTAATTCAGCAAAACTCATGAGAAACTTCCTCCTTTTTTTTTTTTAAAGCCTGTACAGTGCTATCTCTCCCATGATAGGCATGCCTGGGAAGAAAAAAAAATCTGGTCTGAATCTGTGTATAATTAAACACAGAAATTTATTGCTAAATTATTTGTACCCCGCTCTCACTGCCACATTCGTACATATATCGCTGTCATTCCATTACAATTGCTAGCAAAGGCTTTTCCCCTTATCATGGGCTTTCCCAGGCATCCATCCTTCTGGACACTGCCAGCTGAAATATAAACATCCTTATAAAAAAAAAAAAGACATGTTCATGTCCAGAGGGCACAATATAAATCCATCATACAGAGTGTAAGGAGGCTATGAAGGAACAGCAGGATATGAGAATCAAATAAGAGGGAGAAGGACAGTTGGGGTGGAGATAGAAGACTGCAATGTCTACTTTACACCCATCTCTCAACTCCAAGCCAGGGCCTACGACTCCTAAGCAGCTCAAATTCCTGTTGTCCAGCCAACATTCAGGGGTCAGCTCACTTCAGGTACTTGCACCATAAATGCTTTCTCTGTGGGATGAAGGATTTGGCACTGGTTGTGACAATGTCTCAATCTTCCACATATTTAAAAGGAAATCAAATTACACTATTTTTAAATCATAACAATAGGATCACATGAGAAATGGTGACCTCACGTATGGTTCTTTACTGGTAACCAAGAATTGAGAACTATGTCAAGACCCTGTAGTGAAACAACTTCCACAAATACTTAACGGATAAAATGCCACTGCATCAGTCCAGAGCACTGATGGGAAAAGATGATTATTACAAAGCATCCCTGAGGTGAAAAAAACTGGTTTAAAGACATTTTACATTAAAATAAACAATTGTATAGAAACAGTGCTGCTCTTTAGTACTGACTCTCCTAACTATTTTCCAGCATCTCAGTACTAACCTTTTTTTCTCTCCAGTACTTCCTCCCTGGTTCAGCTACATCATTGGTATTTCCATTTTCCATACAAATCACCAAGAATTTACTCATTCTAATGTTTTTCTTCTCCTCTCATGTTCTACCATTCTAAAATCACAGAATTATCAAAGAGCCATAGAATGATTTGGGTCGGAAGAGACCTTAAAGATCATCTTGCTTCAACCCTGCCATGGGCGGGGACACCTTCCACTAGCTACCTTTTTCCCAACATTTACTCCATTTCCTAAGTAAACTTAAATATCTTCAGTCATGAAACTTACAAAATTTCGTTAAATAAATTTTGTTATACAGTTCTGTCCTCCTCAATTAATTATTGTGTAACAGTACTACTTCAGTTCTTCCAGCCTGCTTTTCAGAGTGCTGCCCATGAGCACCAAGTCAAGCACAGTTGTTTAGGATGATAAACACATGCAGTAAAGTATCTTTTATAAATGAAATTACAGGATTTATAAAAGAAAATACATATTATCATGGGTTTTTCCATTTTTAAAATCTGAGATTTGGATATAGGGAGCAGTCTCTGATCCAACGTCTCAAAAAGGACGTCTCTTATGCATGCACTCTTAAAAATAATATTCCATTATAAATTTCAGTTACAAGAATTGAAATTGAAAGAATAAAAGTACTAGTCTTCCTTTTCTTTAGTATTAAATTTCTTAATAAAAATTCTATGTTAAAAGCAAAAAAAAAACCAGATGAATAAATGCATCACTCACAAGGCAAACCTAGGATATGACAAATTATGGGACAATACTTAATTTCATGCCAGTGCCCAAATGGCATATTTTCAGTGACGGGCTTGTCATCATTATTAAGAACTTCCCCTGTCCCCCAGTGATGAAGAAACACATTACAGACAAACACATTAATCTTTCCACACAGTACAATGTAAAACCTTAATTACAACCTCATGCTTCCCCCCACAAACACACAACATACCACAGACCCAAACCATACATATGTCAACCCTGACTATCTGTTGATGTTCTTAAGATTGCAGCTAAGGCTTTGTGTTGAACTGTGAGGGAGATCACTATTATTGAACACAGTATGCTTTTTTCCTCAATTAAAAGTTTAGAAAAGAACCCAGGAAATCCAGTCTGTCCTCATGAATTTGGGGTTTCAGGTTTGTGCACATATAGAGACTCCTGAAACACAGAGGATTCCAGCAATAGGACTAAATTCTCTTTTTAAGTTAAAGGCAGAACTCAATACAAAAGTGCAGTTCAGTGACAAAACCACAAAATCATGAAAGCAACGCACTCAAATGCCATTTGTGTGCTGGCCAGAGGTAACACTTTATATCAGAAACTGAACTCAGCACCTCAGTATTCCTATTTTCCCAGTATCTTAGTGCAGTAGAAAGAAACTTGGACAAAACCTGACTCCAATTCAAGCCAAAGAAAAAAAATAATTTTTTTCGTGAAAGTAAAATAATTAGAGTAACTGAAGGGTTAAAGTTAAATGTTGGGGTTTTTTCTTTAAATCCACTGGTACAAGGACTGGAATCCAGGTGTCCCATAAACACTGAGTGATATTTCATTTCTCTTTCTGGATCATTATTGCAATGGCTGTATCAGGAGAGACTGACTGCCAGTCACCAGGTTACAGCATTTTCCAGGCAGATGAAGCATGTGGATTCAGCCACAACCTATCAGTTAAAATTTCTTCTTTGAGAACCTAAGCACTACCTTCCTTTCTGCTACAATGACTGAATGAGTGAAACAAAAAAAATCTTGCTTGTTTTGAGAAGAAAGAAACCCCTTACTCCCATCACTGGACAATTCCCTAGTTACAAATATGAAAGCTTATTTGATTAGTAAAATGTGGTCACACACTGGCACTTTTACCAAAATAATTTTTAGTCCTGCCTGTTTCTGAATTTGCTTGCACTTTACAACTCATTTTCCATTACAGAAAGGTTGTATTAGTTTTCTGCTGCTGAAAAATTGCAGGTCATCACTCCATTTGACCTCCATCCTGTATTATTGCAATGCTACGATTAAGGATTACCCTTGAGATCACTAAGACATGTCAGTCAGCGTACTTCAACAGTGGAAGCAAAGATTCCCATGGTTTTGTTCACAAAAGTACAACTTAATAAATGAGACAATGGGCAAAGATTGGATAACAAAATTTGTCTGCTCAATGTTCAATAGATGTAACAGGATATGCCCTTCACACACAAAATTGTAACAGGGAACTCAGGGCATTACTTTATTCCCACTTGAGTGGGACTTGTGCAGCTTGACTTTTTCTGCCTATCATCTGTGTTCCTAAAGTAACTACAAGATACACTGCAAACACGAAAGTTCCTCAAGTCAGAAAGAGAATGTCAGAACAAAAAAATGTTGATTTCTCAACTACCAAACACAGGTAAACACAGACTTCTCTACTAGCTTGCACAGGTTTTAAAGAACAGATGTAGATCATCCTACAGCAAAACTTACTGCTTCTGTTTTATGGAGACGTGGCTATGAAAGGCAAAATACAGATCTTTATATACTTTTCTAAAGTATTTTAAAATATTATAAGGGGACAGTAAAAAAACCTGCTGGCTGCGGTACTATGCTGAGATTTCATGGTTCATTGAAACTTTCCAGAGAATAAATTAATTTTTTAGAAGAAATATACCCTCCCAAAGCAATTCCAAAGCTTTATGGAATAACTGCAAAGTAGAGACCTGTATCTATGACATGCTCAGGACCTGTGACTTCAGCCTTTCAGCAAAACCATGTCCTGCAGGACTTCTTCAGCAGATCAGCTTCTATGAGATGAGACTTTGCTATCAGGTTCTGGTCATTTTTACAGGGTCTCAGTAAGACAGAGATCAAAAGAAATGTCTCTGGTCCTCTGTAGATTTACATCAGTTCAACTGCCAATATTTCTTAATTCACAATGAAACTGTGCAGGGCACCCTTCATAAATATCTATCCAAAATGTTAGGCAACTCAATTTTAGCAGTGTGCCAAGCTATAAAGTAACTGAAAGACTATTTGTTCTTCCAGGGAACAAATTTCAAGGTAGCCAACTTCGTATTCATGTAGCAAATCTACAGGCATATCACTTCCACTTTTTTTAGTAACTCATTACTTAGCTGAATAGTGATTATTTAGACTACTAAATGTGCTGGAATTCAGATTGTGAGGCAGACTCACTGTTTGTATTGTTATAGGATAGACCTCAGTCTCTTCTTGAACATGAAAATTACATGTAATGAGTAATTTCCTGAATGGAAGATTGCTTTATGGAGCTATTTATCCACTATAGCAAGTTATTTTTAGTGATTATCTTAAGTGAAATAAAGTTCCAAAAGAAACAGGAACCATGCATATCCTACGATAGTTTATTTCCTTAAATATTATGTAAGCATCATGCATTCAATAAAACCTGTATTTTCATCATCTACTTTGTGTCACATGAAATACCTAATCTTTAGTTCTCAGTTTATACTAAGCTCAAAGGTGAGTAATTCCACATTAGGAAAAATGTCACTAATAGACTCTGTAGACGTGTAAATGGTATTAAAAAGGTCAAAGAGACCAAAGTCTGGCTTTCATGAGGTCTCACAGCTACAAGGCGTTTGTCTTTGTTGTTGGTGCCAGTTAAGGCATGTCTGGCTTATTTGATCCCCCAGATTAATACAAAGAAGATATCTGAACTGTGAAAAAAAAAACACAACAGGAAGCTTAAATGCAGCCATATGGACCATCTGATTCTTTCAACCCCTTAACAGATGAGGGTTGAAATAACTTCCTTTGCTTATTAGCTAATTAAATCATTCTAACAGTGTATAAAATGGCTATAATAAAAGCGAGTTTAACCATAACCTCCAGCTATGTTCCATTAAGTCTCACATTCTAGTTCATCTAAATGTACAGTGTACACCATACTGCTAACTGAGGTATAAGTACATATTTTCTCAGCTTAAAGAAAACCCTCATTTTAAAACTAATGCAGTTCACAAGAAGACAAGAAATTAAAAAATTATTTTAACATATTCATTAATATATATTTAAGATTTTTACCAAGATTAAATATTTACCTTTACATGGCATTAACTAAAAGTCACTTATGTTTTAGGTCCTGTTGAACTTTCTAGATTACACTACAGTATCTATAGTAACTAAAACTGTTTGGTTGGGGTTTTTTAATGTTTTCTTAACACAAGAAAAACTGTGGAATCAGTCATAGCAGAATTGAAATCTCTTTTAAAATAAAACACTGTGATTGAATGTTGTGCATTACATGCATGAATATACATTAACTATTCTTGCTTTTCTAGTGTGGAGTCTACTGCCCTTTTTATGACACACCATTAAATGACTACATAAAAAAGGCATCAATGATTCTAATGCCTATATATCACTAGGAATCTTCCTTCTTGAGTTCTTCCTTTATCAAGTTCTGATTAATTTTAATTAATGCAGCTGGAAGGACTCTACAAAATTTATTCTCCGAACTAGAGCAAAGCCTATGACTCTTTCCAGAATGACTGAAAGCTCCTTTATGTTGTGTTATCTCCAAATGATAACTGTACCTTTCAATGTATATTTATTTCTCCCAGATAGGAATAGCTAAAGTACATTTCCACAACACATGACTTCCATTAGAAGATGTGATGAATGACCTGCTCTCAACAGCCCAGGGAAAAGCTCATCTGTGCATACTGAAGTAATAAGACTACAATGAAATTTTTCCACACATTTCACCATATATTATCAATTGACATGCACTGTAATTTTGCTAGAGATAGCTAGAGATACCGTCCTGCCTGAAAAAGTAATTTCCAAACTGAAGTTTTGGAAAGGATGCTAATTATTTTATTGATGATTTGAAACCCCTCTTCCTTAAAATTGGAATGGCTTACAATTCACATGATAATGCTGTCAAAAGTGGCTAGTGGCCTATGAACAAACAACCATTTGAAAGAAGAAAATTTTCCTTGCAATCGAATATAACAGTTACATAATTTTATCTCAGCTACATAGACTGATATTCACTGAGGCATGAAGAATCAATTCAAAGCACCCTGGCTCATTTAGGCTTGCACTAACTTGCAGTGACAAAGCTGCCAGTAGGAAACTAGAGGGAGGTGCTTCCATATTTATTGCATGTTAGTGAGTTAGGAGAATGTGGATGGAGCAAGGAGGTGCAATTTGAAAAAAGTGAGTCTTTTGTCATGAAAACAGAAACAAGAAAAACAGTGGGTTACAGTAAATGGGGAAGTCACATCCTGTGGATCTGGGAATGCTACTCTGGCTCAAAGTATTGCTGCAAATAAATAATGATCTAAAAATTATCAATTGCTCCCCTTCATATTGTGTGCAGCTTTCCTCCTGCTAAGCTGTCCAAAATCCTGACCATCCCCTAACACTGTTCTGTACGTAGGAGGAAAAGATGAGTCCACCTGTGCCGCTGACGGTTGCCCACATTTTGTATTGGCAGAGTAGTCAGTATAAATAAATAGTCAGCAAATACAGGGGTTTATCAGCTCACAGTTCTGTAACTCTAACCACAAACTTCATTTCAAACGTTCACACGAGCACAGGCAGACCCACATATTGCAAACAAATCCCTCTTTCCTGCTTTCATCAGTAGCCTCACTTGCCACAGCACTGAAGATCCTGCAAAATGGAGCTGCCCAACTTCCATTTTTCCAAATCTTAACTGCACAACTTCCCATAAGTATCACGAGCTAACATCCCCATCCCCTCAGATTTCATAGTAAAATTACAAATGTATTTGTAAATCCGTTTCTATCAAAATGATCTGGTATAGAAAAATCATTCAAGATTATTAAAGAATTTAACGTAACTTTAATCATTTTGACAGAGCTAGGATAGAAGCAAATTAACAAGTACAAAGGACCATCACTACTAGCAGAGTATAAACATGCAGTGCTGAACTTGAGGAGGCAATCTCATAACCAGATTCAGTGGCTGCCAGAACAGGTTCTGTGAATGGAGGCTAAGACACACAGGAGGTTTAAATCAATCGTGGAAAATTTACCAGCATTTTTACTCCAGCCACTGAGATTATAGTACAAAGTTAAAAATGAAATCCATTGACTCTTGCATTTTCAGACTAACTTAAAAACATGCCACATTCAAAATAAACAAAACCCCAACACAGATAAGATAAGCCATTTCTAAGAAAAAAAACAGTGGGTCCCTCTACTCCATTTTGGCAGTTTTATCATAATAATATTTCAGTTCTACTACTCTGTTAGTACAAGGCTGTGCTGTCAACAAGTTGGAATTTATTCTGGGACAAATGTATAAAGAAACAGTAATAAAAAAAGCTATACTATGGCCAGGAGGAGATTCCAGTGATGAAATAAGTCTTCAGGAAATCAGTAAGAAAACTCTAAGCTGCAGTGACTTAGTGTGACAGCATGCAAGCAGCAGGATTGCACAAACTTTGTATTACTTGAATGAATTCATGCTTCAGGCTTATCTTATTATCAATATTACACAGAAGAATGAAACAATATTGAATTTTCAACATCCAGTCAAGTAATTTACTTCTTAGGTTACTCTTTCCATGTTACTGAGGTGTCATGTGCCCACAAGACAAAAAACCCACACTCTCTAGTTTAAGAACCTTTCATTGCCTATCACCCAACACAAGGCTTAAGCAACACTATTTGCAGTAGAGTCCAATGTAAACATCAGCAGCACCACAAAACTATCCTAACACTGAAGTTACACAATGCTACTAAAAATAATGAGATGAAACTGTACAAAATCATAAACACATTCTGTTTATGATACAAGAAATCAGTTTTCATTGATTAGAAAAACATTTTAGCCTTGTTTTAACAAAACTGACACCACAGCTCTAAACGCTCAAAGATCCGTGCAGTGTTGGAGCCCAGCGGTGCAAAAAGGCTGAAGTGTGAATAACTGCATTTCCATCATGCCAGCTGATCATAAAAGAGGGTGTTTACTCCAATTTTAAATTACCTGCAGGAGGACAGAAATGCTTCTTGTATGGAACAGTTCAGCTGGGATGGACCTACAGCGACCATGTAAGTCCAACTGCCTGATGAAAAGTTAGTGCACGATAGTCCAAGCGCCTCTCAAACACTGACAGGGATGGGCACTGACCACCTCTCTAGGAAGCCTGTCCTAGTGTTTGACCACCCTGTCTGTAAAAAAATGCTTCCTAATGCCCAGTCTAAACGTCCCCCACATGATATGTCCTATCATTGGATCCCAGAGAGAAGAGATCAGCACCTCCCTCCTCATCTCCCTGCCTCGGGAAGCTGTGGAGAGCCAAGAGTTTGTCCCTCAGTCTCCTTTTCTCCAAACTGGAAAAGTCAAAGTCCTTAGGCTGTCCTCATGGGACATACCTTCCAGCCCTTTCATCAGCTTTGCTGCCCTCCTCTAGATGCATTCCAACACCTTAAATGTCCTTCTTAAATGATGATCCCAGAACTGCTCACAGTACTCCAGGTGAGGTCACAGCTGAATACAATGGAATAATACTCTTTTTTAAACACCTGTTTATACTGTGTTTCATGCACCCCAGAGTACAGTTTGTCCTCTTGGATGCCAGGGCACAACAGTCATGCAGTCAAACACTATCTGATGTAGAATAAGGTTTACCAGAAGCAACATGCTTTCCAAAAAAAAAATAACCACAAGAGCAAGTTTCTACAGAATTCATACTTACTAACATTATTGATCTGTTAATAACTCCCCTAAAACTGCATTTAGTGTCTCCTGAAAGAAAAATCCAAGTTTGATAAAGAACTGCAACAAGATTGGGCCACACTGCTTCCAGGTAAAATGGCCTCAAATTCCTGCTCAAAACAAAAAAGTTTTGGGATTATGCATTCCCCCCACAATCAGTTCCCTACTGGCAGAACTTCCTAAGCATGTTCTCTCTGAGTGAGTAGCTCACACAGCTACAGGTACTCCACGCTGTCTATACACACATCCTCCTTTACAAACTGTACATTGCATTTCCATAACAGTTTACTCACCTGTGAGATTCTGCTCCTTTACTATTACAGGTTTACTGGCCACACTTGCAGACTTTTCCATCTTTTGTAGGACTGTCTGCAGCATTTTTATGATGCATGTTGACCCCCTCACCAACATTTCCCGAGCTCTATCACACAGGTAAACTGAACTATGCCCACAATGACCACAGCACACACCTTTCTATCTTTCCCTTTCACTCTCCTCCCTGATTTTTCCTTTTACCTTTGTGTCCCTGGTATGAAGTTGGTTTGTTCCACTCATGACTCAGAAACTGAACCAATGGGATGGCAGAGTAGACAAAAATTAATGCTTTGAGTACAAGACCAACTGTCAAGATGACAAACCTTAAAAATCAGGATTAGACCTTTAAAAGTCTCCACTAATCTAGTTGCCTCCTTTTTTGACTACTCAACTTTAACTACAGCTGCATGTAATCAGCAGATGATAATATTTTTCTACTGGAAACCTCAGGTTGAAAAATTATTATTAAACTGTGACTTCAAAATCTTGAGAAAGCTGTAGAAAAACAGAGAATAGAACTAAAATATCCTAATGTTTATTCCAGCATCATAAATATTGTGTCAAGTTTTTGCTATTCTTTTTCAGTCATTTACCTTGGGCTAACTAATATCTTTAGAAATGTATTCATATGTAGAAATTATTGAATTTAGAATACCACATGTACTAGTTAAAAATTTGTGGCACTGGCTAGTGTACATAACACCTAACCTCCCAAACTAAGCATTTTGTTCTTCACTGTTTATTACGCTCTTGTTACCATTTCCAGCTATTTTTAAATATATAATAATTTATACCAAGTTGTTTTGTGAAATACAGATGTAGCATAAATTCTATATAACAAAAGCCATATTCAATGCTCACTTTATAATGTAAATACATACTACATCATAGCTATACACAGTGAAATTCATACACATAGGAAACAAAATAATTTAAGTGCAAATCTTCAAGTTTAAAAGTTATGAGAGTAGAGAACACAAGTATATACACACAGATCTGCAAAATCACAAGTATTTCAGTTACAGAGTAGCATTACATTTCAGCATACTATATTTTTCTCACTTTAACTCTGTTTTCCATGTTGACTTTAATTTTTTTTTTTATTTGCTTGGTATATTGAACCCTGGCTTGGAATAAATGGATTCAAATAAACACAATTCAGTGCCAGAATTGCCACAGGCACATTTTTTTCTTTCAGTGGTCCTGGGAAGTGGTTTGTTAAGCTATTGTTCTCAATTAAAAACTCATGTGTTTGTTCAGTACAATATGGGTTGCTGCTTTGAGTGAAAGATTCCCTTGACATGGCAAAACCTCTAATTGTAACAAGTCTATGCCAAGTATGTTTAACCAGATGCAGCCCCGGGTTTGATTAGCAGCCACTGGATTCCATGTACAATCAGATAATGATGGTTTTGCTTCTCTGCTGAGCAAACATCCTCAGCTTTTAATCAAATATGTCTGTGCATCTATAGATGTATGTACGTATATGTGTACATATCTAAAAACCTCTATACACATAATTATGAGCAGTACAACTATTTTAAAACGATAGTTCATCTCAACTTATTTGACCTTTGACTGTTTAATCTTAGAAGGACCTATGCAATACCAACTGAAAATAAATGGAATCAAATATTTATTTTGGCAGACACCATACAGATACAGTGAAGAGACATGTGGTGCATGGAAATTTTTTACCACACATGTAGACAGCAGAAAAGGCTCTGGAATACATTTTTGTTTTCCCACTTGTGGGATAGCATCTATTGGATAATGATGATATTAGAACTGCAAAGACACGTGCCATCTTGGAACAACATTCCAATACTCCTTAACTATGCCTGAGGGAAGGTGGTGAAGCTCGGTGTTTATTTTATATAAGAGTGGGTATTAGTTAAGTTAGCTAATATGACTTCGAGAATATTTTGGATTCTGCTATTTGCATTATTATTTTTTACTTGTGTGTATTCAATAACAGCTTTTAGTGGAAGCACATAAAACTAATTTCTATCCCCTTTTATAGCCTGGACTTCTTTTATTCCAGAAGTAAACACAGTATTATCTCAAATACCCAAAACAATTAACATAATTTTTCACATAAAGAAATAAATGTCCTTCTTTTATACAATAAATACACAACCGTCTTGAATTTTACCCTGCACTGCACTGGTTTCTTTTGTTCAGAAGTACAGAAGTGACTTCAAAGAAAAAGGCAAAAGAGAATCAAAAATAGCCAGCTTAGTCTAAAAGTAAAACAAATTTTAAAAAACCTAAGTGAAGGCTATACACTTGTGTCTTTCAAGTATTTATCTTCCACAAACATCAACAACACATATTCTGCAGTATTGTTGAATATATTTCCCTCTACACTAACGTATAAAAGCATATTTATTTATTTCTATATAAACTATCTGTTACACTGAGAAGAACATGTGTCAACTTAGCTACATGAAGTACATAAAAGTAATTAAAGAAACTAAACATAAAACTACATAACTAGTTAGGAATCAGGCTATTTTTTTTAACTCACTTGCTGAAATTAATACCTCTCAATTAATCATCATTCCCAGGGCACTTTATGTAAATGCACTGGTGTCCTGGCCTCTGTCATTGCCATTCATAACCAGCTGAGAGAGAGATGGAAAAGTAACTTGCATTTACTTACTACCACAGTCTTCAAACCAAGGTTGGTTAAAATAGCACAGAAGACATTTCTAATTTCCCTCACTTAAACTTTTCCTTTTGCATTTTCACAGTGAAAGTCAATGTAATGCACTATTCTAGACTGTAGTTACACTTAAAGTTTTACAGACATTTTAAGAGTAGCAGCATCTCCTTATCACAGGCTTCGCAATGAATTTTCATCATGTAGATAAGCAGCTAAAAGGTGGTTGAAGACCAATCAAAAGTCAGTACACATATTTTATCTTCTTCAGCTAAACTTCTTTCTTATGTTTACTTAGCAAAGTAGAAGATTTGGGGGCAGAGAGGAAGAATTGTCCTGCTTTGTATCTACATTACAGCACTTAGTACTGTGTTACACTCCTCTGTCATGCAACATCATAACCCCATGGATATGTTTTAATTCCTCCTTCACAGTTTTCTTCATTCTCATTTCTGTGTTGAGTATTGTTTCCTCTGTGTGGTCCTAATTTCCTAACACCCTGAAATAAACCATGACGTGAAATAAGTCATGTTATGTTTGATTTAGGAGCTCATAAATTGAAATATGTATAATAGTACCAAATAAATGATGGCAATTGCAGATTTCACCTGATCCTAAAAGAAACACTCAACTTGTAGGAAGAAAGTGTCCAGAGATAACCTGGGAGAACACCAATCCCTCCTCCATGAGGTAGGACAACAGGCCACAGCCGCAAGATAAATTCACTGTCTTCTCTTTGCCACCGCAGCCTGGCTGCTTGTAGTAGCTTGGTTATTTTTTTACAGTAACCTCAAATTTGAAATGTTCTCCTTAACACAGACATATTTTATGGGTGTGATACAGATGGCAAAAAGCATCGCAGAACCATACCTGCAAAACAAAAATGAAGTTTTCCCATTCTGAGAAGATTAATTAAAGAAGCACCCTGGGAAATAGGGCAGTTGAACGTAAGCTCTAGGATGCAGAACAGGAGAGCACACACGTCCTGACTTACTGATTCCTAGCTGTGTGCAGCCCACTGTAAAACTGAGATAACGTGCAAAAATGACAAATTCCCAAGGAAGAACAAGAGATTTTCTAACACTGTGCTCCTTCAAGGGCTCTGCTAGCTGTGGAGAGCTGGTGAAGAACTGACACTGCAGAGCAGCTCATCCCCTGGCAAGACTGGCTGTATCCCTCCAGGACAATTCTCATACTGCAGCACTGGATGCCAATGGAACCATCAGCAAATGCTTCTGCCTGGGAAAGGAAATCGCCTGACACTGTACCCTGAGGATAAAAAAACTTTGGCTTTGTTAAACCATGTATGTGTGTGTGTAAGAGAATTCCACAGCCAACAGACCTCCACTGAGAAAGCCCTGCCACCAGATGTTTAAATCCAGGGATTGTTAGTGCACCAGCTGATCCCAATTGCTGGTGGTGGTAGTGGAGGCGCTTTTGGCTCTGTCCTTTGAATTGGGCTGTTGTCTCCCTAGGTGGGGCTGTCGTTTTAATAATAGATCATTGTATTTCCCAGTAGGAGGCCCACCATCATGGTCCCGAGGAGGATGGGGAGAATTAAGCTCCTGTTTAATATTTTGTTGTTATGTCATATCTCACAAATAGCATTGTTTTACTCTATAGTCCATGGAGAGATCTCATGCTTAGGACTTACAAGGAAGAAAGAGAATTTTCAGATTTGCTTACACAGAAGAGTTAGCTTATAAGCCTGTGCACGCAAAACATAGAGAATTTAGGAACACTGCCAGAGATATGACATGTTACCAAAAAAAAAAATCAGTGCAGAGTATGTGTGGTCTAATGAATTGAACGAAGGTCTGGTAGCCAGGAACAATTCAATTCCTCTGCACTTAGCTCTACTATGTGGCTAAATACAACATTTCAGCTACAAGGCAGTTCTAATCCAAGCATCATATGCACATATTTTGTGGAGTTAAAAAATTCTCATTTATCTAAATGAATGCCAATATGATGAAGAGAGATGCATATTTGCATTGCCAACACTCAGGTGTATTTCTGAAGAAATGCTCAGGCAGCGAAGTAGGAAATGCACAGCCTGATGTAGTCTGAAATTAGTGCATTGCCTAAATCTCATGCTGAAAAAAAACTCCAGTAAAAAGTTTCATTTACATGAAAAGAAGTAGCTTTAGACCTCCAGTTATCTGTAGAGTAAAAACTGCAGAAGGACTACCCATCTACCATACCAGGATGCTTCAAGAGTATGTCCATTATAGATCATTTACAAATTGTCAAAATACTGCTCCATAAATAGGTAGGTGATGTTGCCTCAGATTCAGTGCTGTTCAATTCCCACAGACTGTTATTTTTAAACACAATCTTACCTGCAAAACATGACATTTTCAGGAATTTATAACATTAGCATGCATTCCATTCCCATATTTTGCCTCTAACCTGTTCACACATATTGACAACTCCAGTCTATGTTGCAGTTGTCAGGGAACTCAGTTATCATACAAACCACATGCTGCAATGTTCCTGCTACACTTGGAGCACACAGTGTAAATTATATCATTTTCAGGAATCAGGAACTAAGATTCTATTGTAACAGAATCAAAGCTTAAAAAGTAAGAATACTATCACAGCCAAAATGTTTTCAAATATTTGACAGTAATTAAAGCATAACTCTTTTTTTTTCTTCTATTAAGCATTGATAATCGTTAATTCTGTCTTAATATAGCTAAATAACTTGTTTTGTTCCATATTTGTTTAGCATGCTTCATATATATGGGTTTTAGCATGCAAGTCAAATGACAATAGAATAAAACAAAAGAATGTATTATTTACAACACTTAGCAAACACTATTCATGGATTAAAATAAAGTATAACTTGTCCAAGAGGACTTAATCCATTAAAGACATAGGAAACCAGCTTAATTTGTCAGAATGGCAGCCATTAACTCTGCAAGGTTATGCAAATACAGCAGATGATTGAGAAAGTGCAGGCCATCCCTACTGTGTCAAACATAAACAAACTCTGTATGAAACTGGCAGCCAACATATTTGTTGTGTAGAGAAGGCAGGTAAGGAAACACAAATACTTTTGTCCTTAAATAGGAATAATTTGAGTAATTCCACAAATGTTGTAAAGTATGTGAAATGATACAACTACTTTTGTTCTAAATGATTAATATGTTTCTTGGTCTCTGAGGTTCCCTAGAGGGAGCAAAGCTTCTGAATCTCTTGACACTCTGTGTGGAGCTGGCATGTCAGCTGGTAATTACAGACCTGTAGGAAGTACTTAAGCACAGGCTAAGGATAAATTTAGATAAATGAACAATTTTGCTAATGAATAATATTTCTGACATAGAAAACCTTGCATTTTAAAAGTATGTGATTTTCCTGACTCCATCAGGTCAGTAAGTGATTTTAAAAGCAGTAATTCCTGAACCTATTAGACTGCAGAAGGGGTTTAAAGGGTCTTCCACATCACTGACAAATACAAAATGTATGTGTGTGCATGTATGTGTTTTATAGATGTTGACAGGCACATAAAAATTGACAAAGATCTTATAAAACTGAATGAACAAAATTCTGAAGTAAATCATACAGGTTTACAAGTCAGTACACCACTGCAATAACTTCAAACGTGCATCACTGCTCTGTACTGTTACTGTCTTCTGGATCTTTCATGCTTGGAGGCCCCTTCCTCTAAACATGAGTGTGGATAAATACAGTCAAAGAACTTGTGAAGGGGCAGAGTGTGTCAATTTAGGAAAGGACATGAATACCTTTGTAAGAGCTGCTGATAAGCATAAACTAGGTCGTTAAAAGAAATACAGAAACATGCACATGATTAGTCTTTATGAGGGAGAGGAAAAAAGGAGAGAAAGAAGCACTCAAATCAATTTGAACAAAAGTGTAGCAGTCAGATAACCCAGACACACAGAAGATTACACTGTACAGAAATAAGATCATCATGATCTATTATGCAGCATTAGGGAGAGAGTCAGGCATAAATTTCATTACACTAAACACATGTGCAACCAGTTTTACAATTCTGCTTTTTGGTTGTTTTGCCTGGAACAGTTTTTATTCCAACTTTTCAAAAAAAGCAGTTTCACATAACCAGACACATGATCCCAAATGATGACTACAAATAGCTTTCAGGTAATTGCTATGTATTAGGCAGCATATGCAAACAAAAGGTCAAAGAGAAGATAAATTGTGAGAGAGTGCTTGAAGCAAGCTCCAGCTTTCACTGGGCAATTTCAGAAGGAAGACAGAGGGAACAAAGTTGTTTACATCCTCTGGGGTTTTCCAGTGCTAGAAACCCCCTTAGCTAACTTTATCAGCTCCAGTTATCACTACAATTGAACAACCCCTAATGTACCTCTTGACCAGTGACCTCTTCTTTCTACTTGTTGATCTCACTTATTTTTTGGCTTTTCCACAACTACAGGAAAAAGAATCATTCTAAACCTGAGTATTGGTTTAGCCTTCTCTACCCTGTTTTTCTATTCTCAGCTTCTGGAAAGGGCATTTCCTCCCATCCCAACTGGCAACTTTGTTTTTCTTTCAACATTATACACACAACTTACAGTTCATGAACTTTTCCATGCTGTCAGGAAAAGACATCCTTGGATCACTCTTCCTTAGGTTGGCTGGCCCTAGCTGTGTAAAACAGAATTTGCTACCCAGAATGATCACAATATCACATGATCTACTAACAGTGCTGCTCTCAGTGGGCTATGACATGAACAAAAATATAAACCACACAGGACAGTCCATCTCCAGATTACAAAAACCATTTATCAAATATAACAATATCTTTTTCATCATTAAAACCCTTAAATATACTGTTTACCAAAATAATTCAACATAAACTCTTCTCTTTATAGATTCATTCCACTACTCTCTCTCCCCCTACCCCAAGAACTCAGTCTACATAGTTTTGGCTAACAACTTTGCTTGAAAGGTAGAAAAAGATACAGAGCTATAGGGAATGCTTCTCTGAAGTTTCACTAATGAGGAAGCAGATCTTAAGGCTCTTGCTGCTACTGGGCTCATTTGTATTTTTTATGAGCTGATGTACTAGTGGGTAGAAAAGAGACAGACTCTCTCCTGGCAGATTAACCAGCCCTCTAAGGGTGCCTGCTATTCATTTCAGTTATTCATCTGCACATCTGTCTCTGCCCAACTGTGTCATGACTACTGCTTCTCGCAGCTCACTTCATTTAACCAGGAGCTTTTCCCCACTGAAATCTGTTAGCTTGTTCAGCTGTATTACAAGATCCAAACTCTAGTTATAAACTAGCTGAAGATCAGATCACTCATTTCCACTAGCGGAAAAAAAATGATCTCTGATACTAGGAATTTTAAGGTAATAGTTATCAACCATGTTTATTCACCTCATGTTACTGACATGATGGTTCCTAACAACAGCTGGTATCTCTACTGTTTTCCCTAAGAAAACATGCTTTGTTACCCCCAGACTGTCCCAGTCGTGACTCCAAGGGAGCCAGTCACACTGTCAAAATCTCTGAAGGTCATACAGCTTAAACCCTCCACAGCCTCAAAATTCCGTAGACAATTCCCCTACCTTCCAATGGAAGAAAAACTAGCTTGTACCAGATTTCAGACAAATACTTTTTTTCTCACTGCAGAGTGTTTCCTTTTGTTTTGACAAAGCTTTTCCCTCTTATACATCTTAATTAATGTCTTCACTTTCCTTTTCTTGACTTTGACTTCAACAACTAACTTTTGACTGTTACAATCGCCTGCCTGTGAAGCGTAGTACATTAATATTTCAGAAAGAATATACATTACTGTGCAGTTCATTTGAGCTCAGCTCTTGTCCCAGTACTGCTTCCTTAATTTAGGCAACTATAGAGTTTTCCAGGATTTCCACAGATTTGGCATGTAGGACCCTGGAACTTGCTGTTCTTCACCTTGAGCTGGTATACACACTCACCTATACAAACACAGGACTGATATTACACTCTGTATTATCCATGCCTGCTTTTTTTTTTGGAGATCCCCACCTGATTGCTTTGTGGTTCAACTGATTTAGAAACAAGTGGTGTAGCAGCACTGGGATTAGAACACATCAAATATTCTCTGTATGCATTTACATTGTTTTCATGTACATTCTACAAAGAAGAATTTATGGTCTTTCTCATCTAGAAAACATGTTCCAACCACAGTGGTCAGTGTCCAAGGAATCACTTGGTATAGAAATCAGTTCATTGCTTCATGAGGCAGGATATCAGTTCTCAACATGAATCTTTTACCTGGCGGTCAATTAACCTGCCACTGTTCTTATCAGTCTGAGTTTTAGTCACCTGAAGGAATATAAGTGAAGATTTTCTTCCTCTCATAGTCTTGCCAGATTTACCACAATACTGAGTTTTCCAAGTCAGGCTATTTTCCTTACACTCTCTTTAAAGCAACTCCTTGCTTGCTTTATGATAACAGAATAACACAGAAAAAAACACAACCACTGCTAGACTTTGCCTGTGGATTACCATGTATCTAGCCTTTCAATATGTGTTTCAATTTATTTTTATAATACCTAATAACAATTCAGTCAAACTTGATTATTTGCACAGACATAGATTCAGCTATCCTAGATGGAAGCAGGCACACTGCAAAGCTCTAACCATTAGCAGATTCCCACAAATCCTACCACACCACGTCTCTTCTGTGCCACAGCAAAAGGAGCCACTTTATTCTGAACGAGAGGTAAAACTGTCAGTCTGCCCGGATGCATGACATCACTCACAGGGCTGACTTGCACAGGATCAAAGAAAGTAAGCCACCACAGGTACGCTTCTACTATCACAAAACCTAGCTACTTTTAAAAAATGCAGGGTAGGAAAAAAGCTGTTTCTTATAAAAGTTGGCCTGCCTATCACCTGTGTCTGGGGTTTTTACATGCCTTTCCAGAGACTGGGGTAGACAATTTTTATAATCAATTTCACTCAGGGATGCACACAGCCACCATTATTTAAAACAAGCTAAAGATTTAGTGGGTTTGTGAAGACTTCTACAAGCAAACTCTCCTTACAGTGCTTATAGAAGGCAAACTCAAAGATAACTGCAGATCAGCTGACACAAATTTAATGTCTTATTTTAGTGAATATTAATTTAATTTTGGAGGTCTCAACAGACTCATTGTAACAGGATGTTAATATGAACATCCCTTCTAGAAAAGATTTTTCTCCTCCCAGTGTTCCTACTCAAAAGTCATTACTGCGAACTGTGTGATGTGTGCCAGTGTTGAAGAGATTATTTTTGTTTCATTTGCTTTGGTTTGTTGTGGTTTTTTAACCTGTTCAAACTCTGGAACTTTTGCCTGAATCAAAACATGTGACATGTATTGCTTTCCAGGGGCAGAATAAACATCTGGAATTGCTGTAGGAATGCCCCAATTGGCACAGTACTGTCACAGGGGCCATCCTAGTGACACACAATGCAGAGAACATTCTGGAGGCACATGGGAATTGTTTTGGCTGCCTCGTGTTTTATTGACCACAGCTGCTACAAAATCCATCTGAAGATGTTAATGAGATGCCCAAGCAATGGCAACCAAGAGGTGGTTGAGTCAGGACTGGACCAGAAGCAGCTTCAGAACTGGGGGGAGTACAATCCTAAACTCGGGAGACAGCTCTGTGCTAAAGGGACAACATCAAAGTGTCTTAGGTAGTTAATATTGGAACTCCCCTTTTACATGGATGTTCTTCATTTTACATTTCTGAAAAATAAGATAAAACCACAAAAATAAAGTTGTAAGGTACAATAAATCAAACTGTTTCAGGCAATGCAGTATGACTACCATTAATTACATGTATTTGCTTGAAAAGAAAAATTAAAATTCATACCATAGCCCAGTTTAGAATTCCTATGGTAAGTATGCCTGGCCTTCACAGAATTCTTTCTATTCTCTTTATATACTTTTACAAATGAAAGCAGTGGCACTGTGCCTTTCTTAGGTTATCACTTGGACACAGGATGATAACAGCCCCTCCACTGCACATTCAGAAATCTAGAATGACAAAAGTAACGGGGTTCATTTTCTGACCAAACAAAACTACTCTTGACATGTTTAATGGACATATATTGCCAGTCTGTATTTTCAAATGTATGATGAACTTTTAAAACCTTAGAGAGATTAAAGTAGTTTTCATTAAAACATCTTTAATTCACAAGCCACCAATGACTGCATGGAGCGAGTGAAAAGGTAAAAGAAGACAAATATTTCTCTTAGAGGGAAAGTCAGTAATACTGCTGCAACTGAACATTAAACTTACATTAATGGAATCTAATTTTATTGAAAACATATATAGTTCAAACAACAAGATTTGTAGAGTTCACAGCCTCTTACATTCTACTCTCTCTTTCCTTAACTAAAAGCAATCATCATTGCATTTATAGTGTTATTTAGAGCTTGCCATTTTCTAAAGATGGATAGCCTTTCAATGTTAAAATATGTATTGTTCAAAATCTCAGAAAAAATACAGTTCTGCTCTTCAAAGAATAAGTAATTTTTCTTCCTCAAATGCTGATTGGGATCCACATGCACTTTGTCAGAATCTAGCCTCACGAAACAATAAAATCAATAAAAAAACTGCAGTGAAAGGCACGTGCAATGAAGCAAAGAATGAATGCTGCTAATCTGCTAAACAAGAAAATAAAGGATGGACTGGCTGCAGGAAGGAATACCATCATACATTTAAATTAGCATTGTCTTAATTAAGTTTATTTGTAAACATTTCTTGAAATTCAGTACATCATTTGTGTTCTAATATTTTGAGCAAATATAAGGTCACTGTAATTTGGCTTTTGACAGCTAAATCCACAACATAATTTGAAGGAGTAAATATGAAAGGCTATCACCTAAAATAAAACATAAGCTTGTGAAATGATTACTTTCTTTAGCTGGGGTTATTAAACCTTTCTTTAGAGTTACAACTCATTCTTTAAGTCAATAAAATTTTAGAATTGTTCAGCACTTTTGAAAAAATTATTCTCAGAGTGTTTCATATTAGTACCTACCTTTCTGCTTTGACTTTCCACAGCACCACTGAACCATTTGAGGGGCAATGAAATAATCAACATTTATTTTGATCAGTAAAATTCTACCCTCCACTCCACGTTCATTTTATGATGGGTTCCTCAGATGCCCACATCAATGGTTATGATAGACATTATGCACACTTTCCCAAAAAAATGCTAAAATGTTGAATGTTCTCCACCAGACTCCTGAGCAACTCAGAAACAGCTCAAAAATATGCCTAAATTTGTATCTTCAGACCTTCCTTCCCCAAAGGAATGACCACTCTGAAAAAAAACTACTTTAATTCTACTTACATGTTAAAAAACAGGCCTCCCCACACAAAATCAACAACAACAAAAAAGCACAGTTCCCCAGGGATGTACTTCTGCAGCAGGGGAATCAGCATGCATTACTCTACAGCAATGTGTTCTGCCTGCTTAGCTCTTTAGTATATAAAGTCACTTCATCAACCCAATCATTTCTTTTTTTTCCTGTTTTTTTCCCCCAAAGTAACTCTAAACTACTTTAAAACACATTCATTAGAGAAATGATTCAACAAGCACTGCTGCAAACCATGGAAATGTAAAAGCTGTTAAAAATGTATTAAATGCTGTCCATGCCACAAGGGTACTAGTGTAAAATGACCTTAAGTTTAAAGGCTCCCTATGAAGGCAGAACAGTATCTGCTCTGCTTCTCCTAATGAATAACAAATGGGCCTTCACAATTCATTTAGTTCAGTACAAGCTGCCATTACAACCCATTTTGTTTTTTTAACTTTGTGGTAATGTATCATCTTGCCTGACTCTATGTCATCATCTTGAAGGTCACCAAAGGTATGTAACTCCACTCTCAATAATGAAAAAAAGGAGGAAGGAAAAAGAGATATGACAAATTTTGACAAAGCACCGACCAGTCCATTCTGATATACTGTATCACACAGTGAAGCTCATACTTCCTACACAAAAACGCTTCCTGAATTTTAAAGAAAGTCAGAAAATAACTGAAGTCTTCAAAAGGATTCTGTTTTTCAATTAATAACTCAAATAAAACAGTATCTGGGAAATAATTCTTTGGCCTTCTATTTACTTTCTCTAGATTTTTGTTATGCCCTAAAATATAATCTGAATCTGAGCATTTAAAAGGAATTAAAAGACCACGAATATTTATCTTTATTTCACAGATATTTAGAAACATGCACTGTGTTGCTATGGACAATTAGCCTTTTATCCAATTTTAGTTGGTAGTTTAACTCACTCACCCTAAGGTTTTAATTATCCCCTCAGTCTGCATGCTCAGGCCTCAATTCATGCAGCTGGAAATCTGCCTCAGCGATGTTATAACCTTGTTAATGTAACAAAAGAGGAGTTTACTTAAAACTGTACTGACTGTGGACTTAAGCCAAATTTACTTGAAAGAGGAAAGAGACTGTCAAAAATCCTACAATAAACACAGAAATGCAGTTCTTTCATAACCTTCACCTTAATTCATATAGACAAGCAATTTACATGTAAGTGGATTCATATGGCCTGAGAGGGGCCTCCTCTCTGGAGCTGGACTATTCTCCATACCCTACCCCCATCTTGAACAAAAAAGCTCCAACAGCTCACTTTACAAAAATGGCAGAGTATCTGCAATCTTTTTTAATCACAATAAAACATAATTAAGATAAACATTTATAAAGCTAGTCTGTATCAATAAAGGCAGTATAATTTCACAAAGCCAATTTCACATAAGTTCAGCTAGTCCTTCGTCAAATACATATTTTAAATTCAATAAAGGTTTTATTTGAAGAATGGAAAGTTGTACTAATGAGGTAATAGTTACATTAGCCTTAAGTGGAACTTGCTTGTCAGATACTGATATCCCCTATTCATTTAGTTGCCAAATTACAGGAGGGATTTCCTAAACTCATCTGTTAATTAGATTCATTTTTAGACTAGATACTACCAAAAAACCTACATTAGACTAAACAAAACATCACCGTATTGAAGTGTTGAAGGGAAATTATTCTGAGAGAAAAAATTATAAATTCTCTCAATATAATTGTGAAAATCCTGTAGGTAAATTTCCCTCCTGATTGGATCTTTGTAGTACTTTTGTGAGAGCAGTGGGTACCTGGGTGGGATGCATAGCCAAGAACCAGAAAATATTCTGGTTTCATTTCAGCAGTTTCCTTTCAGTTGTTGACAAAATAATCCAGGTGGGCGCAGAGGGTAATGGGCACCCAAAACAAAACTGGAAAGCAGTCAAGTTATTTCATGCCTGCTTCAAGTTTAAACATTTTTCATTAGGTGAAAAGTCTTTTCTTTAAGCTTATGATTGTCAGAGCATTTTCCACCCTGCTAAGAGGGTATCAGGTTGCTGGATGTTAGATGATGATCTACCCTGCTTCTTGGGCTTCTACTCTTTAGGTGTCACATAATAATCTCTGCTTTTTGCTACTGAATTTCACACTAATCCCAACACCAGCTCCTGCTCTAGACCTCACAGACATCAACTGTTTAACTTTTGTTTACTGACCACACAGAAAACTTCTCAAAGCAGTCCTGCAAGAGCTGGATGAAGTTGTCCAGCTCATAAAAAATATTCACAAATTAACAGGATGAGAGAATTCTGTATTTTGGAGCTTTTAGAGTCAGAGTAAAAATTCCTTTTATTTTAAAAGTTCTCCCTATCAGCTGCACCTAACCAGCCTCTGGGACACAGTTTGCCATAACATGCAGACAGGTGAACATAACTACCACAAAGTCCCCTCACACAATAAACCCTTCCTTTGACATTTTCTACTCACTATCTCTGTTCCCCAACCATAATAAAGGCAAGGAGGTTGGAAGCCAAATGAACAAAGTAGCACATTTAATGACAGGCTCTGTCAGATCAATATACATTTCCCCCTCCCACCTAGAAGATGAGAATCATGGAAGCTGGTTTGCAAACTATGCAAGTTTTTTGGGAAGTAGAGAAGAACAATCCATCATAACTAGAATGATTTTAGCAATATGGTGATCATCAGAGTCCTGTGTGGCCTAATTTTGGTCAGAGCTGAATGCAACAATGATAAACTACATGTTTGAGGTAGGAGTGGTTAGAAACTGGGAAGAGTTTAACCACAAAAAAGTATTTTACATTTCTAATCTAAGCCAATAAATCACAGTTTCCCCCTTAGTATCTACACATTTACAAAACTGAAACTGGATGGGTTTTGAGAAAATCATTATTAAATATGAAAGAAAAAATATATCAAACCTTTCACTTGCAACTCCCAATAAACATTTAATACTAAAATGTAACACAATAAGCATAGTACTCCTACTAAAATTATGCAAGCTCCTCTAAAAAAGTAACATTTCTATTTGCCAACAACTAAAAAGTCTTTCACTAAAGATATTCTGCATAAATTTGTACTGTCACCCAGCTTTTGTTTCACCTTGAAAAGTTTATCTATTCAGTTGAAGCCACTTCACCCTACGGAAGCAAGCCAAGGCGCCCTTTTAAGGTGATGTTTATGCTGAACAAATCAGCTTGACTATAGGATTTGGCACAGACTTATATAATGTACCTTCTTAAATAGGGGCTTTCTTTGCTAAGATACCCTGGTATACTGCACAACAGTGTGGATTTAGCCAGCTTTGTTCACAATCAGAGAAAACTGAGATGAGCTCATCCTGATTTCCACTGTCATCACATAATTCATGATCTGTTAGTCTCTCCTAAACACCAACAGGGCATTGAAAGGAGAGGTGTTGTTCCTTAAGAAGGTAGTGCTTTAGCACATTTTTGTGTGCTATGCCGTATTTTGCCAATTGTATTTGAAGAATTCTGCTTTTGCTGAAATGTTTCCACATTCGCATAGTTTAGCTAGCTCTGACAGTGATTACATCATGCATGTTTTTATTATTATCTTGTTTATTATTAATGGATGGGAGCCCATTATAGCTGGCACTGTATTAATAAAGGGGATGGATCAGCCTTGTCACGGTCACAATCAGTAATCTACCCACAGTTCAGTGGGAGGGCACAAACACCACCAACCACAAGTGCGTCTCCTTCTCCAAAAGACAAACTTTTTGACTCATTTCAAGATAAAGGTACAGCCCTCTAGGAGGATAAATTTTTACAGGTGTCACTATATAAGTTAAATAAAAGAGTAAATGGTACTTATGGCCCTGCGAGCTCACACCATACAAAGCACAAGAGAAGGCACATTAGAGAATCACCTCTTGGACAACAGAGCGCAAAACTTCAAGCACACCTTGCACCTTATCACCTGAGAGAACACAACTGGAGGGAACTAAAGAATAGGAATTTAGATGTGTTTTTCCACAGCACAGAGAGAAGTACTTGCTTTGCTGGGGGCATGGGAAGGAAGAAGGAAGAAGCTAGCAGTGGATTTACTTCACATCACCTAAGGAGTAATGGGAAGGCAGAGAAAGCCTTCAAACCTAATCAAACCTTTTCCTTCTGCTGCTAAGAAAACTGTTTCTGTTTGATTGCTTCTGACTCTGTTCTCTCCTGACTTTGTAAGACCTTTTCCTTCTAACAGAAAACATGCATTTCTAAGCACATTTTATATTTCGTATCTTTATGCAATATTGAAGAACAATCCACCAGTTTAGTGTAAATGATCCAAACCTTTAAAATTTCTTTGGTTTTCCATCTTCAAAGATCTGAATTTACATTAAGTTCAGCATTATCCCACTGGGGAGACCTTCAGCTCATAATTCCTATCATTGAATTGCATGGCCTGGGTCTCAAGTATGTAAAAAAAAAACCAAAACCCTGACCCATCATGTTTTGAGGTTTAATATGCAGAAACATCTGCTAGAATCATATTGAGTTGGCCGAGGTTAGGAATATGGGAGCCTGCAGTTGATCAGTGCTGCCCTAGGTGTCACGGAGGCCAATGGGAATTACACTAAGAGGGTTTCAGCAGACAAGGGTGTAATTCAGTCAGCTTTAAAAAAAATCCATGAAACAGAAGGCTAACTTTTTCTTTCTTTTTTCTTACTTTCAGCCTCCTACTCCTTCCTTTCTGGCTTTTGAGCCATTCCCTCTTTTGAGTGTATTATCAGAGGTGGAGGCCTCTACATTCCCATGCTAGCTGAACTTCAAAATAAATGCCATCCTATTTAATAATTTTTACCATCATTAATTTTTTACGTAAGAAAAGCATTTTTAAGGTAGGTTTAAAATAAAGTATATATATAGCTTTGTAAAGATCACTAATTGCAGAGTACGATCTTTTCCTATAGTATTGTTCTGTCCATAAAATGCTTTTATTCCCTATATTTTCTAACATTGCAAATAAAGAAGTTGTGCAATAGAAACCAGACAAAAAGTGCTTAATACTTAGTAGATAGCATATTCACTTTTGCTTCTTTATCTAGAAGTTAAGATTGCTAAACTGCTCAGTAATCTAAGGTCAGATAAAAATAACAAGCTTCCTTAGAAAATTCTAACCCCTAACATACTTATACATAAAAAACAGAAAAGCGTTTTAATTTAAAGAGATTGATTTAAACAGAAAAAGGAAATAACGGGAGAAGCAAAAGTAATGATTTTCAACTGCAGTTGTTTCTTCAAATTTTCATTCACATTACAAAAGACTAGAATACTCTACATCTCCACATCCTTCAAGCAGTTTGAAACACCTGTAAACCTGAAACACTTAATCCTGCCTGGCTTCTAAGTGGTTCAATCACTAGAGAATGTCATGTAACTGTCATATCTCACTTATAACCTGCACTTTAAACCAATCATTTTGTCACTTACATCATCTTGTAAATCCACTTATACACTATAGAGCAACAGAAGACACAAAAAGCCATTCAAAGTGCAGCCACTGGTTTTTCTATATTGTATTAGTAGACTTAATATAACTGGTTCTTTAAAAAAAAATAAGGGATTAGAAATCATCACTATGTGTTTCAGTGAAATTGAGCAATATGGGAGGAAAGGGCTGATATTGCTGAGAGAAAATAAATTTTAGGAGCACAGGTCAAGAACAACAGCCAAGGAGTATAAAAAGTCCATAAAGAGCCAGCTCCTGTCTATGAATTTGTCTAACCCCTCCTTGAATCAGCTGATGTCTCTGTGGAAGCAAGTTCCTGAAGGCCACCAACCAACCACTCCACAAAGCAGCACTTCTCCCCTTCTAATCGATCACTGATTAACTTCAGCAAGTGTCTGATACTCCTCATGCTGGGAGATCTGGCAAACAACAGCTCTACACTGAGTTTATGCCTTCCTTTCTGATTCTTCAAACTTCAAACATATCCTCCCCCTGCCTTACCCTCCCCAGAGCCAGAAGTCTTTTAAGTCTCTCCCTCATAAAGCAGCTGCAGGATCCCCTTGATCTCTCTACCATTCAGGTCCTGGGGAAAGCACTAAACCCCTGAAAAGTATTGTAGAATTTCCAACATAAAATGTTTGCTGGAGCACTGAATGTTATTTTTCTATTGAGGCATGGTACCAGAATGGGTAAAGAACAGTGGCAACAAAACTGGAAAGCAAAGTGCGCTCCTAGAATGCAGAGTGGGAATGACCACCAAATTCTCCTTCTGCCTGGCAGGTGCCTCAAATCACGTGGATCAAAGGAACCTGAAACATCACTTGTACAACTAGACGCAAAATCCTTATGAAATGAAGAAAACAAGCCAGACTCATTTTCTAGCTCAGAAAAGTATGCCTAATTATTATAACTATAGTATGCATTGTGTGGAATATGTTTGAACTCCTTCTGTTTTGCCTCTGTGACACAAGCACTGCTACCTTTCCATACCAGAGAGGAAGACATTGTCTCCCTGGGAGGGAAACACTTTGAAAAGGTTGCTACTGCCCTCTCCCGCTGTCTAAAGGGGACAAGAAACAATGAGAGAGGATCCAACTTCCTTTACTTGGATATTAATGTACAAGTAAGCAAAAGACAGCCTCTCATATCACAGTCTGGAGAAATCCTAAACTGATCTTACTAACCTTCAATTGCAGGTGACCTATTTTGAAAGTAAATTATGACTTAACAAGAACAAAATGAAGAAAAGAAATTTGCTTCCCATGCTGATGGAACTTTAATTATGAAGCTTACAGAATAAAATCAAAGTATACTATCCTTTAGTCTGAACATAGGAGGAAGTACTTGCAAGTAAGAACTTGGTGACACTCATATGTCTTTAAGAGAAGCACTTCAACAAGTAAACAGCTCACTCATTCTATTCTCACAGAGAGAAACATTTTATTGCTTAGTGCCCCTTCGTTGTTTACAAAAGAAAAACATCTTTTCATTTTAGTCAAGAAAGCTTCTGTTCCAGAGAACAAAGCCTTCATTTGGCCTTCTCTAATCTTTATGGTGTTTGCAAGTTGGTGTCAAAAATGTTAGTCAAGGCATGCTGTGTTACAGGTCTGTGGGGCAAAAACAGTCACAAGAGACTTTTCACCCAAGTTAGGAGACCACATTACCATTCTAACTACTTCCTATGGAAGTCACAGTTGTATCAACATCCTGCTGTTTTGTTTGTATTTAACTTGGGATATGACTCTCTACACTCTCAGCATGAATCCTACAATTAAATTGAAGCAATCCACAGGTTACTCAAAAACAGTCTAGTGTTCTGTATTTGAATTGGTACAATTTTTGAGACAAGCAACTTGCTATCTGAACATGTTTATAGTTACCACAGCTGAAACAAGTCAAAATAATCTTTCTGATAAAATTATAAAAAAATAGTAAACTACTTTCTGAAAATTATTTTTCTCTTCACAGCTTTATACACTGCTCTGTTATCTAACCCATTGAGTAAAGACATGTTAAAGAATTCATGTCAGAGAAATTATCATAGATATCTTTCTCCAAATATAGGCTGTACTACAGCTGGAAAAGTAGAAAAAAAAATTAAATTATCCTTCTTTCAAAATAATACTTTATTAATAATATAAGAAATCTGACTCTGGCGTGTTTGCTTAAACTACAAAGAGACTCCTTTAGTGTCACGGGTCCACTACTGCTCATTTAGGCTAGAACTATTCCCAAGGTAGGGGCTGGCTGGTTTTAGAATATACTAACATTGAAAAGGAGCATAAACCAAGCAGCTTTGCCCACACCTTTTAGTGAAACACCTCAGGTTCCAGCATAGGCAAGAGAGCTGATTATCTCCCTTCCTGCTTTCCTTTGGAAATGATGGGTGCAGGAGAAAGCTCTGCCTGGCTGTACCACAGAAAGCAGGCAGGTCTGCAGGGAAACCATCCTTTTAAGTGCTTTTAAGGAGCGAGTTCCATGCATTTCAAAGAGTAGTTCTAACCTTAAATCACCTTGCCAGTTTCTCCTACCTTGCTATATTGCTTTCCTCATCCTTCGTGCTGTATGGAAGAGCCCAACAAAAGAAAATTAACTTCATGACTACATGCAAGTAGGTCCCTGCAATTTCATCGGGGATTCTCCTGTCAATGAGTGCCATGCCTCTGGCCTGTGCTTGCCCTGAGCAGGTGAATTGCATACATAATTACCCTGAAACATTCCAGATGCACTGGATTTACTACTCACAGAGATTTCAGAAGCACTTTTCACCACTGCTGTACCCACAGCAACGAGGAAGAAACCACTATCCTGTGGGTGTCAGAACCTCTTAGGGTGGAGCAATTGGGACATAAATAAAGGCAAACATGTTGAGTTCCCTCCCCAGGTGTCAGTTTCAGACGGTGATGGATGGAAATAGTAATAGGAGAATGTAAGGCAGAGACATGAGCTGATTTGTCCAGGTGCTGGACAAAAAAGTCTAGATGGATTCTCTGGACATCCAACAGCCCTTGTCAGAGCTGCAACTCCTGCTGAGCCGCTACAAAGATGTGAAATCCCCAACTTCTACTCCAGTAAAATTTATAGATGGAAAAAAAGAGGATGTCTGCAGAAAAGCAGATGAATGGTAAACTTTCTTATACTTCTGCCACTGGTACTTGCTTCATAAAGCATTTTGACTTCCATACAAATTCTCACTCTTCAGATTTACATTTTACACAGTCTGCCCCTTAGGCTGTGACCCCTGACTTCCAGAATCCATTCAAAGACCCTCTTCATCCCTGCAATATCCTGAAAAGTCCACTTGAAGCTATCTGTATGCTTTTCCATGCCTGAAGCTCTTGCTCTACAAGGCAGGAGGGCACCAGCCAGACCAGGTGACAGGTAAGAGGACAAGGCACATTCTCCTCCCAACAGGACAAGCTTCCTCCTCACCCCGTGGAGCTGCTCATACTCGGTTTGTTGAACCAAGCAGCTCCAGACCATGGTCTTGCACCCACGGCTGGCATCTAGTGGCAAATCCAAACGCCCTCTCCTTGTCGGGTGCAGCAGCTGAACCACTGCCCCAGCAGGCAAAGGGCACTGTGTGTTCAGCACTTCTGCACAGAGTGGTAGCTGCTGGGACTGAATTCTTGGTGGGAAAAACGTTTCATCCCCTTCTTCTCACAAATATTTCATCCCTGACTATACACAGGTGCTGTTAAATGAATAAACCTACTGAAAAACAGAGATAAGCAATATTCAATTTATTATTTTCACTGAAAAAATTGCGACCATACTTAAACAAAGGAAGGGATGTTTAATTTTATCCTGTCACTGTAAGAAAATTTACTGCAAAATCTAATTTAAAATATATTTTTTGGACAGCACAGCAGTGTTCTATTTTTGTTACTGAATAAAATGACTAGTAGCTGGGTTTTTATTACGAGATCTTTAATGCTTCATTACTAATCATCTGATTTATTCCACATAAGGGAAAATATATTTTCTTCTGGAAATTTGTAGTGAATTTCAGGGCAAACTCACTTCCAACAAAACTGATTTAGCAATACCCACAGGTGATGCCATGAACTCTATTAAAGGCAAGGAAACTGCCTTTCAAACTTGGCAAGAATATCATTCAGGATACTCTGAAAGCTTCAGAGCACTGAGCGTGCTGAGTTAACAGAGGAAACACTCAGTAATTAACAAATGAATCTCAAAAATTAAGACTTGTCAGATCTTCAGGTCAAAATATGAAGTACAGTCTTTGGGGGGATTAATCACATGGTCACTCACTAAGTGCAGTGTTTGTCACATGTAACTAACTCACTGAAAGATCATCAAATTAATGCAAAACCACAATGAAATATTTTTTAACCTTGTATTTAAACAATAAATGGAATAAATATCACAGAAAGTTAACTTCAATATTTTCAACCAAGAAAACACCAAATTTTGATAACAAAGTGGGGTGGAGGGGATGGGGATGGCTTGGGTGTCGGAGTTTTGTGTTTTCTTTTTAACTCCAGAGGTTGCAGTTGAAGATAAAACACATACAATTTAAAACTTGAACTTAAAAAAAGAGTGACAATCATTTTTATATCTTTTCCCCCACATGCCATTAGACTCTCTTTTATGACTTTTGGCTCTCCAGGTCAAACTTTATATCTTCCAAAGGGAAAATAATTTTGACCATTTCTAAAAAGATGATCTGTCCCATAGAGTAAAACCCACTTTCTATGAGGGCAGGCATTTATTTCACATCCATATATATATAAGGCAATTTTAGTATTATATAAATACTCATTTATCTATCCATACAGCTACCTAATTTTGTTACAAGCAGGTTTATGAGTTTTGGAAGGAACCACCACATAGGAAAGGAGATCTGTATGAAAGCATTGTGGTCATGGAAGTATGCTCCACAAATATGGCATTTCTGAAACATCTGACAAACCTCCACCACATCACAGCACTGAAACTTCTCCTACCCTCAAGCTCTTCATGTTACAAAATGAATAAGCTTTTCTAGGCAAGCCTTGTGAAGCTCTCAGGAGGTTGTGCTCCTACTTGCGGACTCTCAGAAAATGAAAACAATGTCTGGAAAAAGTAGTCTTAGGATATATTTCCAACTACCAAATTTGAAGTTCAGGCCAACTGAAATATTTCTGTGGATGATAAATACATTTTTAAAAAACATTAACATGGCTTTTGTCACACTATGCAATACACATTTTTTTTAAAGTATCACTTACTAAAAAATAAAAAGTGCATTGATGATTTTTTTTTTATGCTCAGAGATAGAGCACAAAGCAACAAGACAATTAGGCAAAATGATGGATTTGAACACATGCTGCATTTTACTGTTAACATGTATGCATAACTTCCATTCATGTCAGTATGAGTTATGTGTGCACTGCTAAAATAATATGACCATAACAAAAATATTTCCTCCAGAACTAATATAGTAATATTTTTAATAGACATTTTGAAAAAAAAAAATCACATATTCAGAAAGTAACATGTAAATGCAACTCCTTCTTCAAACTTATACTTTCAAACTCTTTAAAATAAACCTTATTTTTTTGGCATCAAGTTAAGAATAAGTTGATTTTATCAAACTACCTTTCATTTAATGGGTACTTATCTTGTTTCCAGTTGAAAAAGACCAACCAGATATGAACAAGATTAAGCTGTTACCCATTTTTACTCTAAACTTCCATAAATTACCGAATGTATATGGGAACAAGAAATGACAATTGAAGAAGTTATCTAAAACTGATAACTGACTGTGGCCAGTAAATTAAGATGGATCTTGACAATGACAGCCAGATGGGCCCAGAATGCAGAGTTATGGTAGGAACTTGAACATAATATAAGCATAGGAAATCATCATGAAGGTTCTTAAACACACACTTCATGCCTATTTAGCTGGAAATTAGCAGCCAAAAACTGTAATCACTCAATATTGAATTTTTAAAATGATAACTAGAAATTATGGTCAATGCTTCCAATTCATAAGTTATCTTAAAATGCCAGAGATAAGACAGTCTTTTATTATATTACTACAACACAGAATTATCATTATTCTGTCTTCAGATGTCTGGCTCCTAGCTAGCATCTAAAACCTGGATTTGAGAATATCTTGTTCATTTTAAAAAACCCAACATCGAGTATATTTTGTCATAATGCAGCAGTTTTATAAAGTTTGCTTGTCCTTCGCTTATTTCAGTGAGCAATTTCAAAAGTTACACAACTGTAACAAAATATCTGAATTATTTCTGAAATATGTTTATTAACAGAATCATAGAATGACTTGGGTTTGAAGGGACCCTGAAGATCAGCTATTTCCCATACCCCTGCCACGGGAGGAACACCTTCCATTAGACCAGGTTGCTAATTTTATTATTTTAGTTTTAAAATTTATACTGAAAAACACTCTAAATGTTTATATCTCATTTTAAATTCCACACTGTTCCTAACTAGGATCTTTGCTACTGGGTCTTTCATCACTAATACCACCCACCCAGCCCTTCATTCATAAAATAGATCAGCTTTTATCAAAACAAGTTCTACTTCACCAGTTTTTGCCAAACTCACTTTCCAGATTTTTCTGTGGGGTTTTGTGTACCTAATTTAAAAAGTCACACTAACAGAATTAAAGATTTTTCCACTATGTTGCTCAGCAATTGTTAATTATGATAAAAAAAAAAAAAAAAAAAATCTTATGATTAGGACAAAAAAAATGCACTTGGGGAAACAAACCAAAGCACTACACAGAAAATAGATGACTGGCACTGAGCTTCTGAGTTATGATAGGACATTTAATATGTACATATAACATAAAATTTAAAAAAACTTTTTAAATGTATCTATTATAGAATATAATGTCACACAGTATTCTAATTCGTATCTGATTCCATTTTTCTGTATGTAAATAGACCTCATTAAAGTCAAAACCAGAATTCTTTAGATATCACCAGAAACATTTGTGCTTCCATTACAGTATTTTTGCACCTGCCTTACATGGCAGCCATTCTTCAAACCAACGTTTATAAAAGCCTGCTAAGTATATGACTCCATTTCCACTTTGTCTTATTAACAATAACATTACAAAAACCATTTTTTCTGATTATTTCCATTCCTTTACAATGCAAGGATAACTGTAACAATTGACCTGAAGTTATACATGGCTTCCTCCCTCAAAAAAACTGTTTCAAAATTACAACTGTGAATTTTCTTTGTTAAATGTTAACTACACTTTTACCAGCCTAGCCAAGTCATAGTAGGTTCACTCTTTTTGCCAATTTTAGAGATCATATCAAGAGTTTTAATGCCCCATAATTACAGATATTTGCTTTTCTTTGTGTGGAGGAAGCTAGATTTAAATTATATCTCTCCCTTCCTTTTTCATTCTGAACACATATATGCAGTGATAAAGTGTATGCAAACAGGTTTTGGTTAGTTTGGGGGTGTTTTTAACCAATTCAAAGCAATAAACTTTGCACCATCAATAGAAAGTTCCCTTCCCTTGAATGTGACACTAGCAGAGATTCCAGCATTGCATTCCCATTGAGAGATGGGGCTTTAGATTCTCAGTTTCTCATAGAAGTTAGACAGTGCTGATATTTTTATTTGCATGCAACAAAAGAACTTTCAAAAAACGTTGAGTACATCTAAAATGAAGAATTTTGCACTTCCATGCTTTTAAAGGAATTTAAGCATCAGAAAACTATTAGAAGTCCTTAAATTCAGACTTAAATATATGCAGAGAAAAATAAAAAAATAACACAGAAAAAAACCCACCAAAACTTTCTCCTATGGCAAAAGGAGTTCTTTTCTTTTTGGTTAATTTTTTTTTTTTCCTAGAAATTAGAGAAATCAAGGCACTTACTTCATTTCTAGAATTTCTTCAAGCTGTTTCCTTCGCTCTATTCTCAGGTTAGCCAGATGTGCTTCTTTTTCAGCCAAAGACTGCTGTGTTGAGGCAAGACGGGCTTTGGTGGAATCTAATTCTTGTCTAGTCTTTTCCAGTGCATTCATCAGCTCTTCCACCTAAGAGAGACGACATTTTAAACTCCATATTCTTTACAACAAGAAAATATTAAATCCATATAAATACAGGGGGGGAAAGAACCACTAAAGGAATGATTTTCTGTAAATGGCTGTTCAAATCTCTTTGTACCATAACAAGTATTAAAAAGTAACAGTGGTGTTTCAAAACCAAAAAAACACCTCAAAGTTTCCATGAATCCATTAGTAATAAACAATATTTATACAAAGTAGAACCAACACAGATCACCAAGAACCTATTTAACCTGGGCCACTGCCACATACATATACAATTTATAAATATTTCCTGCACCATCTGGATTATTTAAATTCCGGGAGGGTGGTAGCTCATCATAGCAGTAATTTCAGAAATTTCAGATGCAGCTATAGATGCATGTTTTAATATAAAAGTGCTCATGAAAACCCAACTATTTTTCATAAAAATTGCACACCTTTGCAAAACAGGTTGCCCAGGGAAACTATAAACTCTCCAGTCCTTGAGTATTTTTAGATTTTGATTGAATGAAGCCTGGACAATCTGATCCAACTTTGAAGTTATTCCTGCTTTGAGTAGGGGTTTATACTGCATTGCCTCTAGTGGTCCCTTCTAACCAAATTATTCTATCATCCTGAACTTTAAAGGTCTGTAACTGCTCTAACAATGATCAAGTTATTTTCCTCATCATAACAGTGAGAAGCTCGAAGTGTAGGAAAGTTGTGGTGATCCCACTCTTCCCTTAGCATGGAGAAATGTCATGGAGAAATTTAAAGAACACACTGAAGAATGGAGAGTGGACAATGACACCTGTCTGGCAGCAGAAGCTTTACTTGTGGGGTGAATCATTTTATGTGAATATTTATATTCATATTTATATATATTTATATATCATATATATGTAAATATGATATAGAAATATACATATATTTATATATCATATTTATGTGAATGGCCTCCAGTAACCAGGATGCCAGTGGGATTTTCCCCTCTTCAAATGATACAGTTTACATAAAGTGAACAATAGTTTGGTTTTTTTAGTGAGATATAATGATTTGAATAACAAATGTCCTATTTCCTCTATGTTCTTTTTCATCTCCTTTGTCCAAATTTTATTATTTTATAAACTAGAAAACACTTCAGGAAGAACTTCTAAATGAAACAAAATAAAATGGGAAAGAGGATACATTCCATTCCTCCATGTTCCACAAAGGACTGAAAGGAGTTCAATTTTGCTGTGAATTGAAAAGTCTGACAAAATTCCACCATGTTCATATCATCAGTGTGGCTACTTCTCCCAAGCTCATGCTTAACTCTTGTTCTCTAAAGCCTCCTAGCAACCAATCAGTGCTTATAAGCCACACTTCTGCTTCAATTTGAACATGCACTGGCTTCTATACAAAAAGTTCAATAAATAATACAAATAAATAATAGAGTTGTCAGAAATTATAATGAGGACTCACAGCCTGATTGCCAATGATACACTGATTAGTTACTCCTTCTACACCATCTGTACACACACTCTAATAAGATCAATGAAATACTAGAACGTGTCTGATACCCTGCAGTGCATAAGCTGTATTTCATGAATGCAGAATTACCAATAGTATTTAAATTATTGATGTTCAACCTTCCACTCAGAAAGTAAAAGCAGTGTAATAGTGATATCAATGAAATAACAAGGAGTGCAAATTGTAGGTCTCTGCAGATGCCAAGATTCCACTGAAGAAACCATGAAGAAAGATGATGACTTCAGATATCTTTGTAAAATGACTGTCTAGTGAACGTTCATAGTAGAAGTAGCAAAGAGAACATGTACTTGAGGGAAATAAAGAAATAAAAAAAAAGCTGGATTTGCACTTAAATCCCATGAAAAAAAGAATTAACAAGCCAGAAGGAAAGAGTCAGATCATATTTCTTTAAAAACAGATTCAATTTCTAATATAACACCAGGTACTTCATCTTCTGCTTTAGTGCAAGAACATAAACCAATGCTGTCTCCAAGAAGGACAGGACTTAACTACTAAAACATATGATACTTCTACCTGTTTTCAGGGGCTATTTCTCAGGATTTTCCTTGCACCTTTTACAAACTGCATCTACTTTCTGCTGAGCCTCCACTCTATCACTTAATTCCAGACAACATCTATTAATGGAAACTGTACTAAGGATCAAAACTGAAAAGTCATTAATTCATACAGACTCCAGCTTTGAGACAGTATCTTTAAGCACCAAGACACTCCACACTTGCAGATTTATTGGGCAGATGAGAATGTAAAAAGGCAGAATTCCTGCACTTCTGTATTTTTAGTATCATTGTGCTCCCTTTCCATGTTCAGCTGAATTTGGTACCCAGCCTGATGATTGACTGAATCCTCACCCAAGTTCATATCACATATACCACATAATTTACATTTCAAAACATTTAAGAGAATTAAAGACTTGTGGAAAATAAAGCTGTGGACTTGTTAATGTCTGTTACTAACATACTCTTACATTACCAGACAAAAGAGATCAAAGTTTAAAAGAG
Organism: Corvus kubaryi; assembly: GCF_017639235.1. Classification (NCBI taxonomy): domain Eukaryota; kingdom Metazoa; phylum Chordata; class Aves; order Passeriformes; family Corvidae; genus Corvus; species Corvus kubaryi. The sequence continues at coordinate 4,525,020 of NW_024580659.1, forward strand.
AAGGGAAAAAAACTCCAAAAACTTAAATATGAAAACTTTTTCAAACCACAAATCATTAACACGTGTCGACTTGAAAGTTTTATTTTAATTTACACTTTCAACACAGTATTTGCCAGCTAGCTCTTCCTGCATTTTTTGAATATGACCCAAGTTCATAGTTGGACGTTTTCCTAGTTAACTGTCCCACCAACACCTACAGCCAAATTCAACTGGCAGGCATGCGCACAAGAAACTGATTTTTTTTTTTTTTTTAATCAACTTCTATCAAATGTAAACTTTTGAATGGTGAAGTTGCACACACAATCATCTTACCATGCTAACTACATAGCTGCAGCAGATGTGTCACAATGGGAAATCAACCACTGCGGCCAGTATTACAGATGAAAATTCTGGTTTTGGGCAATCCCCAGCCCAGCCCAGCAGCGCTGCCTGGCAGGGGTAGAGGCATCAGGGGCAGTTCCCACCTGGAAGCTGCTCCCTTTTCCCAACCCTATCCCTCAGTATAAATGCTCCTAATCACAAACCCCAAACGTTTTGAATTCACAGGAATACACGTTTTGAAAGAGTTTACGATGAGAACCTCAGTGATTGCACAGCCCTTAGCTTGGGAGTATTCTATGCCCTGAATGTGTTTTAAGCTGGGTTTTCTTCCCTTTTGCAAGACAAAGGCCTCATTTTATCCTTTGCATTTTGCAATAAAAGCCTTCTTTTTTTTCATACTTTCAGTAAGCTTAACTGACCTCAGCACTTTGAGGATTTTATTAAAATCTGCACTAGAATTAAGTTTGTATTTCAGAATGGCAGAAACCCAGCAAACTATTGTAATTGTTTCTTAGTTTTGAGTCTATTTTAAATGAACACTTTGTACTCGTTCTGCAGCTTCACATTTCCAAGTGCTATCAGCAGTGTTTCACACCAAGATAAGAAAAGAAAAAGAAATGAATGTGGCTGAAGTATACATCTGCGTTACCAGATTCTGCAAATTAAAGGAGGTTAGAGTTCAAATGAATGACAGTTTATTAAAAATGCCCTGGAGCATTCTTAATTCCAGATTGGATTCGGCTCAGTACAACTCAGGCTAACATAATACTGTTCCAGTTTGTGGGAATGAAGAGGGGGAGGGACAATTGCATGTTTTCTCAGCTCAAATATAATTTATTTCTGCAGGATGATGAAGAGCTGGCAACATTCCAGCAGTCAAGGTTAGTATGGTTAGTGCTACTACCTTTAAAGGGTTGGCACTTCATTTTGGCAACCATCTTGGTGATAAATACAAGAGTTTTGGATTTCCCTAAGTGACTTTTTCAAGTATCAGTAGCTATACAAAAATTTCATTTTATTTTAAAACCTAATCTTGTGTTAGCACACAGATAATTCATGAATTTTACATACTAAAAGGAAATAAAGAATTCCATCTATTCACTTAGAGATTCTTCTACTTTAATATTAAAATATTAACCATTAAAATTTTTTTAAAGTTTAACAAACAATTACATTTGTTCAGTAAAGCTGGATGCACTTTAATAATAAGTCATTCAGTGTAAGAATCCATCCAGTTGTTTTGAAAGCGGTTGGTTTTTTTCCATTTCCTAAGGAAATTCCTTTTTTTCTCCACTGCAAGTTACACACTATATAAATTTCAGTTATCTCCAGCTCTGTGAAGATTAATTTAATAAAAATAATATTTGGGGGTTTCCCCCCCCAAGATTAAGCATGAGATTGTAAAAAAGGAAAGACTATAATCCTCAAACTTTGTGGCTTTCCTACAAATTTATTCCATTACTGGACTAAGAGGGCATAGAAAACACATTCACAGAGATGAGGGAAAACAGATAAAAGCCTGAATTTGTACACACCAAATATCCACTTACCAGCTATTTCGCCTCTCAGGCTGGAGACCTCAGCCTTTGACATTAACACACTGCCTGTGCCTCACACAGTGAAGGTGAGTGCCAAGTATGCCAGGATCCTGTGCCAGCAGCTGCTGGCCATGCAGGGACCCAATTTATCTCATGGCTAATTCAATTACACACCTACAGGAGGGCCAGCACCAGCCATGTGGACCTACTGCTTTTAAAATTGCCAGTGCTGTCCTGCAATATGGTTTGTAAATACCTTGCTTCCTCCTGTTTCTAATGCGAATTTCTCCAGTGTGCAACTGCCTCAACAGTTTCATTACAAAGGTGTTTTTCACAAAAGCAAACAGACGTAGCAAAGTGTCATACTGAGCTTTGCAAGACATGGAAATAAACTCTTTGTCACCCTCCCCTCTACTCTCTTCCCATCCCATTTGTCATCCATAGACAAATTCCTCACCTCTGACTTCCATCACAGTTCTTAAACCCAGGAAACAGGTCTAACGAAACCAGTTTAGTTATGGAGGCTGATGCTCCTGAACCTTTCCAAACAAAGAAATTAGACACATGTTGTATCTCACAACTTTGGAAATTGTCAGAGAAAAGTAACCATACTCTAGAATGCATAAAAGCTTTAAAATAAACACCATAGGTGAAGGATTTGACAGAATATTAAGCAGAATTTATAAATTCCAGGTTGGTTTTTCAAAACTCATAAAAGACTAGACACATAAGGCCCAGTGCCATCAGCCAGCAATGCAGTGGCAGTTCAACACAAAGCACCAGAAGCACTGAAGCAGCAGTCCCCAGGGAAGGGCCATGTCCACAGGAACACAACAGCACAGTTATCAAACAGGATGCCATGCTGCAGAATTTGAAATAGAAAACCTCACTGAGATTGCTTCATTACCAAAAGTAGGATTTAAAGTATTTTAATCCTCCTGCTAAGAGCTACGTTAAGAATACACGAGGCTTGGTTTTATTCAGATAAAGAAGAGACACAGCATATATAGAGCACATATTTCCCCACCCAGACCTGCAGGGACCACAGTCAGGGAGAAAAGGTTCTTTAGTTTCCTCAGTATTTCCTTGCTGGCTGTCACATGGTGGTTACTAGTTAAGTTAATTTATACAAGCACAGTGTTATAACAGAGACATATGCCCATCTCTACATAGAATTATTCTGGAATTTACTGGATTCCCATAGCTTAAAAGAAATAGATATCCTAACTGAAAGGATTACTAATGATGTGGTCTTTATTAAGTTAATTTAAGATTCTGAAAGACATTTCTGGGAACTGTATTCAGCTTTTCTGGTACTGGCAGTTAGAACATTGATCATCTTATTCTAAGCCTCAGTAATTCAATAAAATATAAGACCAAAACAATATAATTCTTGGATTCATTATCTGTGATTTAGTTTTCCAATTAATATAGTGATTTCACCTACAACAGAAAAATATAATTAAGTAATTTTGGAAAATACTGGTCATAATCACTTAAATAGAATAACTATCAGTTTGAAAAGCCAAACCAAACCAACAACTAAAAGCAATACCAAAATTTTTTGGGTTTTTTTAAATAAATCAAACAAAATTATGATATAAATAGTGGTAATCTCTGTGCTCTAGGGTCATGTTCCTAGACAGGTGAAAACAAAAGCTATTCTAAAGTACAAACAAAAATTATGCTCCCCCTGCAGTCCTAGGAATACTGTCATCTATTTAAACAGTTCATCTTGTGAAACACAACTGGCCCCCAGTTGCAGAATTCTCAATTAGCTTCAGCTAAAATACACTGTATGACAACCCACTGACAAAATGTGAATGTGACCTTCAGGAAAACTGAAGAGGATGGGCAAGAGAACAGACTACTCCTCGCAGATGCAGATGAAAGGTTTTGTCCCAAATAGAAGCTCTTTCATTAACAGCAAAACACTGTTACGTATATGATAAAGTAAATAACATCACATTCTGATATTTCAAGGGTATACACATTTAAAAATAAAAAGCAGTCCTCAGACCATATCAATAAAGATACAGTATTTAAAGTGCTGCAAGAATCAGTCAACAAATGTTCTCTTTCCAAGGCAAACTTCATGCTGACAAGGCCTGATTCACACTTGGCCCCCAATCAACTCAGTCACCCAGACATGCACTGTGATGGAAACGAGACCGAGCACCCGAGCAACTGTGCAAGTCCACTTTTTATCAATTAAAAAAAAAAAAAAAAAAGCAGCATCCTTTTATTTTTGCATTTCATTTGAAAATTAGTTATTTCATTGAAATATCTTGTTAATTTTATCTCCTTTTCCACTGAGTTTCATCTGAGCAAGTCTGTGATCTTTTTAAGCAGCTGGTAGCCTTAGCTCTGCTCTTCCATTTGTTTGATACTGTCCAAATCTAATTACAAAGGTAGCATGAAAAGTGTTTTATAGTTGTGCAAGCGAAAGCAAATTTGCTATAATGTATTGATAAATTACAGAGCTCGACCTAATGCTTTCCGAAGCATTAAAGTAAAGTAAAGTGACTATTCAACAGATGCCAATTTCAGTAGGACACTCAACTGTCCTACAGGATATTGTATCTGGAAGAAAACCCTTATGGGCTGAAAACAATTAGGCTGTGTGATTTCGGTGTTGAGTCCTTTCAGATAAACCATGCAAGCAGAGCAGAGCAACTCTTTAGCTGGTGTTAAAGCCCAGTGCTGTCAGAGCGGCCTCCCTGGTTAATGTCAATAGCACTGCGTATAAAAGGTGACTAAAGTGTGTACAAATGTTGATCTTTGGAGAAGGCATGCCTAGAATCATGCACACATCTACTATTTCATCCACCAGGTCAACTTCTGGGAGAGAGGGCAAATTGGGAGTTTTCTTGCCAAAAGTTGATTCTTAGCACGCTTGTTAGGTTACACAGCACAAAGCTACTTCCCCACTGCTTTTAATCCATAATCCCAATATATTATTAAAATTAGAAATGCTGCCTTAGAACGTATCCAAACACAGCAGGGATTCACATGGTATGTGTAAAGTCGTACTGCAAACAGGTAATTTATGTACATAAGAGGTTTTCCGCACTCTGAATTGTGCTTACATACTGTGAAATCACAAGACTCATTAAAGTGAAAATGTTATTGTATGAAAATACTTGGATAATTTTATGTGAGAGAGCCCAGAAAAAAACAATTTCCTAACAAGGTTTGACACAATGACAATTCACAAATAATATTAATAGGCAGCAATATAAAGATTCATGTAACTGATTAGAAACACAGATTCTGCATCAAAAAAAATTTCATGCCATCTTTAAAAGTTCTGTGACTTTAAAAGTTCATGTGCGTACTGAACGCCCAAGGAAGACACATCTGTGCTCTTCTCTTAACACAGATAGTATTTCCCTGTTTACTTAATTCTATGGCATTTTTGCTACAAAATTATTTATTTTATTGGCTTGGCACACATAAAGAAGTCACAGTGGCATGGACATGTCCTTAAAAACTAAAATTATCTCCTATTGTATATAGTGCAATATCAACTATATCAATAACTTTAAGAAAAGTTAAGTGTGTCTGTCATGAAAGAGCTAAGTTTTAGCACCCAGTTACAGATCACTCTTAATAAGAAAAATGTTAATACTTGGTATAGTAACTGACAGTTACAACCTGACTCAAATTTATTCAGAGCCATGGGGGAAGTACTGGAGAACACATGGAGCAGAACTATAAACAGTTGGTTAATTTAATTGTTTCAGATATAGAAAGAACACAAGCAACACAAGTGTACTAATAGGACAATAATAAACATAATAATTAAATATATAAAGCAACTAAAGATGGCTTTGGAGAGTCATTTCAGGAAGATACCAGTCAATAGGAACAGAACTGAAGTGCTTATGAGGCTGTCCAGGGTAGGGCAGCCCATGGGACAGTCAGGGAGGCCTGAGGGGGACAACAAAATGTCTGACAACTGGACTCCATTATTAACACATGATAAGCTAGGAATGATCACACGATGGAGCAAAAATATCAACCCAGAATTTGTCAGCCTGAATTCCTCCATGAAAGCAGTTCGCAATCAGCATGTCAATTTTTCAGAGCACTAAAGAGAAATCTTGCTCAAACCATAGCTCCCCGTTCATGAAACTATCCCACACCTACAGGAATAATCTCACTGGGTACATCAGTTCCAGGCCACAGTGCCTCCCTCAGCCAACGTGAGACAGAAATTCCCTGTGGGTGGAAGAAGCAGGGCTGGAGGGGCAGGATGCTGAGCTGAATTCAACAGCCTCAGGAAAGAGAACTTTGTATGAAAAGGGAGCCAGATGGGAGGTGGTGGCAGCACTGCCAGCACTTGGCAAAAGCCAAGGGCAGGAAGGGAGCCCTTCGATGCCTCCACGGAGCTGCAGCCACACGAGCTCAGGAGGAAACTGTGCAGCAACTGAACAGGTCCTTACACAACTGCACAGCCACAGGAGTGCTTCAGAGGGACAGAGAGACAGAACGTACAGAACTCTGCACACACACATCATGCAGAAAAGAAACTCTGTAATAGTTTGATGTGATTACATAGGTGGGAGGAGAAAATCAGGTGGGGGAGAGAACACTGACAAGGGTAGGAAGATAGCCCAAGAAACACCATCCTTCTGAAACTGAACATTTTTTCTCAATAATTGTTTGAAGGAAAAGGAAGTAAAAGACTTCAATGGTTTTTACACCAGGTTAGCTCCTGAAAAGTTCATCTCCATCTCTTTGGGGAATTGAGCAGTAGTGTAGTGGTTTGGTCTGCTAACCTATGACAAGTAGTTAAGATTTTTGGGAAGAACAAAGATGCTGAATTACAGAACTTGCACTTTTCCAAGCAACAAAGCCACACTGTCTGGCTATTACTAAATCAAAACCAAGTTCAGTGAGTATATTCCGGTGAAGAAAAAAAAACCTGTCACTTAAACCTTTGCCTCATCTACAAAGAAGACAAATATTTTAATTCTGTCACATCAGTCTGTGAGAATTTGGAACAAATATAAAAATGCACATACTGTTACTCAGTGTTCCAAAACCTAAGCTTTTTGTTTGTCTCCTAGCTAATGATATATTAATGCATTTCCACAGAGTGATGGATTTTGTTTTGCTAGACTGAAAAAGGGGAGCAGAAGATTGTAACATTCATACAACTTCTCACCTTGTTACTGGGTTCTTCCATAGTATCTACCAGGTACAAGAAAACAAAAGAAGGAGGCAGCAGAAAATGGTACTTCATTCTCTGAAAGTTGAAATATTCTAACAGATCTTCCCTATGGAAGTTCATTGATTTCCCACATCTTATGAAGCACTTACTGCTCAGCCTGTTATATGCTCAAAACCTTGGGTAAAGCAGCTTTCCTCACTCAGTGATTGCAAGCATTTTTTGCCATGTTCTAGAATCAATACTGAAGAAAAGCAGCTATCAGTATTTAGGTTGAGCATTTGCACTCACTTTCTCAGTTGCACTTTACATTCCATTACAAAGGGCAGCCCTATGAAAGGCAGACTCATAAGATGCAGGAATTCTGTTTATAGGTAGTATGAAGAAATTTTCTGTATAGATAAATTAATAATCAGTTAATAATAAGAAAATCCAGAGAAATTATACTACTAAGCCTTGGCCTGAACCATAATAATTCCTTTATGGAATTTACAAAAGATTTTATTATTTTAATTGTTCTTGTATGGGCATTATTAAGATACCAGAGTAATGGACTTCATAAAAGCCTAAATAAAAGCACAAGTTTTATACAGCTGTGTATTTCTGTAGGCAACATATATTAGACAAATTTTGATGAGAATAATAGTATTTCTCACCAGATGAAAAAGGGAAAAGTAGTCACAGAATCTTTAACTAATATAAACTGCATTTTGTTCCTCATCTAAAAGTTTCGTTTTCCTTCTAAGTCTCTCAAGTCTCTTCCCACATGAGGCAACATTCAAGAGTGTATAAACAGAAAACATGCAGATCTGCAAGTTGATTTTATTCACCCTGTTTGAAGCAAAATATATGGGCATTAAGACCACGAGCTAAGTGGCAGGACTTACAAAACTTACAGATGGGAGGATTAAACTGGCCTTGATGAGAACTTTATTTTGGATCTGCTTGACCCTTCATGTAAACTAACTCACTTGTCACTGCTCATATTCTGTATAATAACTCTCATGGGGACATATATTTTATTATTTTTAAATCCCTCTCTTCCAAAGGCAGGCTTGGTTTTGGAGAACAGAGATGAATCCATACACATCAAGTTGTGCATTTGAGGGATTTTTTAAGATCTAGAGTCCGTATCCATGGAACACACAATCCCAAAGGTGAGGATACATTAAAGCTGTATTAGAGTGCATTTGAAAACATACATATTTAAACAGTATTTATAAATAATGCTTGCTTTCTTTTTCAACTTTGCACAGGCTTTTGTCCCACAGAAAAACTTTATTACAGAAGTCCCTGCTATACCCAGCAGTCCTTAAAGGAATCGAATTGCTATTTCACTTGTGCAAGCAGAACTTAGAATACAAACCCAAAAAATTCTTAGATTTATCATGTAAATAAGCAGCTATGCAGTATGAACTAAGGTGTCAGGTTTTTAAGGCAGAAAAGCATTTCCACCCCTTTCAAAATGCCTTATACTGCATATATTCTGTTTCAGATGGGCTATTCAGTCCCTCAAATTAGCTCCAGTACCTGCTACAGTAAATGAAATCTACATTGTATTGGTGTGCTTTAAGAAATACTGCTTCCAAAATGTTCACCAAAGAAAAGGTAATTCTTTTATCTACAGTCCAACAAAAGTAGTAACCCCAATAATACAACTGTGTGCTCACAACATACAGTTTCAGTTAGAAAACTGCCCCAATGGCTGAAATTAGGCACACAGGACTGTTAGAAGAAAGTCATATAGCTATTTCTTTTATTCTCTGTATTTCAGTTACAAATATTTTTTAAATTTTTGGGAATGAGGACAGTCTAAATATAATATATTTCTAGTGGAAATAACATTTGCTCCATTTAGGCCTTAGACAGTGCTGATGGCAGAACAAGATTGGAATGTGCAGATAATTATCTTTGAGGCTAGTCAACAGCTAGAAGGCCTTCATAATATCACCTTTAAGATCAAGCCAAGACATTCCAGTCTGAATCAAGGTTTATTTATTAAAGGATTTAGCACTTTTAGATCCAATATTGCCTGGAAGACCACCAATTTCCATTTCCAAATATCTAATTTCTCCAGTTTCTTGGTGCATACATAAGAGCTTCAAAATCACTTCAGTGAGCACACACATATGCACATAAAGACATCTAAATTCCTCCCCTCTCTAAGACGAATTCCGCAGGAAACACCTACAAAGCAAAATCTCCACAGAGAGAGAGCTACAGGAGCTTTCAATAATTCTCACTCATTTAGGCAACACAGTTCAGACAACTCCAGGAGGTTTTTAGTCAAAGAATTTGGATTTTTCTTGATCTTGATTGGTATAAGGGATACTGAGAAAAATAATGTTGCATGCATATAAGATGGGCTTCGAATATTTTTTTTATCTAGGAAGAGAGCCTGGCATTTAAAACTTCAGAGTTTACTTCTTTTTCCTTTTAAGAAACACTGTTTACAATGAGTAAATAAAATTATTTTTCAAAAGTAAAGATCAACAATTCTCTTGTTCTAAGTTGGCTTTTTCAGTCTAGGGTCTTTTTTGTGCTGGTGCCACTTATCTAAAATCTACTATTCATGACAAGATCAAAAGTAATGGTTTATAATACAACATCTGTTCTTTAAATTCATAGCATAATCTTTCAGAGGGTTTCTATAAATGAACAAAAAAGATATATAGCCTTTCTACATATAATGGATTTGGTCAACAAAAAACCTAAATAATCACAGTGTGATCCTGGTTATCCAAACTTCCCTGCTGTACATGTCTTCCTGTCCAACAGTGACTCCTCATAATACAAACCCGTGAGTCACCCAGACAAATGTGGTGTGATACAAGTTGTTTGAATAAGTGTTATCCTACTGTATTGCATTATGAATATAGTTTAATCTGCCATGGTACTTGATGTAATGTTATACAACATTCCAGCTCAAGAGCAGGGAAAATTAGCCATTACAAGAGAGTAACCCTCACTGCTATAAATGCACACTAACATGAGATAATAAAAATAATAGCTACTATTAACTTACTATGTTATTCTAATACTACCAATGCTAGTATTTCATATTCAAATAGCCAAAATACTGGCAAAGAATGTTTAAAGAAGTTTGCTTGGTTTGTTTTTTTTTGAAAAAAGAGAAAAGAAGAGCATCTACTTTTCCAAGACAGTATTTTTTGTATGTGTCTCCTTCACTTTAATTAGGCAGAGTTAGTAATTAAGCTGCCAAAGGGAGGCCCAGAAGATAAAAGATTTCCCAAACCAAATAACACAAGTTTCCTGTACATAGGAAAGAAGATTCAAGTTCCTTATCTTAAAGGACAGCAACCTTCCTCCCCACTCCCTGCCTTCTCCAAATGCTGTTTCAATGGGAAAAAGAAAAAAACTCCAATTATATGCTCTGTCAGGAGGATATATTCTGCTCCCATGTACTGCCCATTGCTTCAGCAGGATAGAAGTAGTAAGAGTTACTAGGGATAGCAATCCACTACTATTTTTACTCAGAGTTGTAATTATAAACGAAAACCATTTTCATATTCCCAGCACAGGCTTATGGTTAAAAGCCCACATGGTCCCATATACACTGTAATATCTAAAATGAAAGTCTTGAAAAAACAAAGAACTGAACCAAAGCTAAGCACATTGCTGTCTTTACCAGAGAAGTCAACTCAGAAATAAACACAACTGTTCATGAGAAAGATATTAGAAGCAATAAATTTTCTAGTGATGAGTGTTTTTAGGTGTATAATTTATGTATGCACTCACTGGTGGCATGACCAGAAACACAGATATCACAGAATAAAAAGGAGAAAAAACAGGGGAAAGTAGAAGACACGGATATATGCTCGACTAGGCTGCTAAAAAAATAGCAAACTTCTATGAAAGACTAGATTGTGACATTTTCACAAAAGCAAAAACAAAAACGAGCGTTGTTGACTCAAGAATGAAGCTTGGCAGGAAGCTGCCACTAGGTCTTCTATAGTTTACACTATATTTTTTCCTTCCAGACGCTGCCAGTGGGAGGTTTTAAAGCATAATGATATACTGAGAAACTTATGACAAGCATGTCCAAACAAAGTAAAACATATTTTTCACAAAACAGTAAACTCTGATAGCTTTAAATCCATGGAGCCAGAGGTAGCCTGAAGACTAATTACAGCAGAATTGTTAACTTGCAAAACCTGTTTAAGGTATTTAGGTATTCTTGACTTTTTTCCAGAAAATATTATTGTAGCAGGAAGTTACTTCTGAAAAACAAAGTTGAAATAGCAAAGACGTTTCTCATACCAAAAAAAGGCTGAATAGTAATATGTTTAACAGCTTGATAACAGCAACAATAGACAAATACATTAACTAGCATCAATTAGAAAATGTATCAGACACAGTAAACAGAATTTTAAAAGATGGAATAGGCGTGAAACTTGAATAGGTTTTTTTTATTCCTGGAAGCTGTCTTTTCTAAGTCATACTTAGAGTTTGTTAACAAAAGGTACATGAGGATGTACCAAAATTTGAGTATATTTAAATGTGCAGTGTAAATGGAGATCATTACAGTCACACATGCAGTCACTGCTGCAATTTTCATCGTACAACCACGTGACTAAGCACCATAAACCTCTAAGAACACGAAAAACCCTTTTCACATATTCAAACAAGTTTATCTGAGCCTGTATAGAACAAAAAGAGAAAGTGTTCAACAAGGTAAAGTGATGCACTTTAAAGGTCCTACACTTGGGTCACAACAGCCCCACACAGTGTTCCAGGCTTGGGGACAGAGTGGCTGGAAAGCTGCTCAGTGGAAAAGGACCTGGGGGTGTTGGTCAACAGCAGCTGAGCCCAGGAGTGCTGAGGTGGCCAAGAAGCCTAGTGGCATCCTGGCTGTATCAGCAATAGTGTAGCCAGCAGGACCAGGGCAGTGGATGTCCTCCTGTACTGGGCACTGATGATGCCACAGCTCAAATCTGGGTTCAGTTTTGGGGCCCTCACTACACAAAAGACACTGAGGTGCTGGAGTGTGTCCAGAGAAGGGCAACAGAGCTGGGGAAGGGGCTGGAGCACAAGTCTCCTTGGGAGTAGCTGGGGGTGTTTAGCCTGGAGAAAAGGAGGCTCAGGGGGGACCTTATGGCTCTACAACACCTGAAAGGAGATTGTAGCCAGGCAGGGCTCAGGCTCTCCATCCAGTTAACAAGTGACAGGACAAGAGGAAACCAGGAGAGATTTAGATTGGATATTAGGAAATATTTCTTCACCAAAAGCACTGTCAAGCACTGGAACACACTGCCCAGTGCAGTGATGGAGTCACCCTCCCTGAAGGCATTTAAAAAATATGTAGATGTGGCACTGAGGGACATGGGTTAGTGAAGGCTTTGGCAGTGCTGGGTAAACAGTGATCTTAGGTCTTTTCCAACCTAAATGATACTATGATTCTCTGATATGGGATAGACTAATACTCTTGATATGACAGCTTTAAAAGAATACCAGGATCAGATATTATTTTAGCTAACTAACTATATTTTTCAGCTACTCCTTTCACACATAGTCCTAAATGTACTGATGGCATAACACTTACATTCCACATGTATAATTCAGAGTTTTGTCTGTAAATTCTCTGAAGTCATTTTTCTGCTATTACTGAAGTCCTTCTTTAAATACATATTGACTAATCTATGGTTTCATACATCAAGTAGACTATTTTTCATATACAGACTTAAATCTGGCTTTAAAAACTGTACGATGAATTGTAAAAACAGTTTAAAGTTATGATTGGCTGATAAAGTGAAACTCTACTCCATTTCACTTGGATTAGTGTGCAGCTGCAAGATATAAATTCTGTGTGAGAAACAGTACATTTTTTAATGCTCTTTGAATTATCATGTTTTTGCAAAATGAAAGACAACTGGTTTCATATGCAGGTAAGAAGTATTGGCGTAAGGAATGTTATTTGATTTTAACTGAGTCATATTGCCAGAATGCATGAAACAGCTGCATGAGCTGAGTATCTGCCTGAGGCTACAACTATATTTCCCCCATCTTTTACCACCTGTCTGTGCTAAAGTTACTGGATGCTGGTAGATATCAAACGCCACTGGGATTGTTAACTATCATAATTATTAAATGGATTCTCCACTATCCTATTGCCTCTTCATGTCCAGGTATTTTTTATTAGGTGAGACAGCATTATCCCTTTTCTTTGCAAACTTTTAGAAGAATGTCACAAATAAACTCACAAACAAAATGACTAAAGCTCTACTGAAAGAGTGAGGCTTGCCTCTACTAAGCTTACTCTCTTTGGCACATCTGTAAAGTTATTACATGATTATGCCAAGACCACCAAAAGCTCTTTTACATCACTCTTTAGCCAAGGGTAGTACTGATCCAATAGTACAATTAACACTGGGATGTTTTCATACTAGCTAGATATAGGCAATTTTGCCCTAGCAGTTGAAATGACTGTTAAAACCTCAGAGCTGTTGAAAACAGAAGTGCTTTTGAGAACCTTGGAGAACAATTGTGATACCAAAACAGCAGGAAATGAAAAATATAATTTTGATCTTAAAAAAAAAAGTAAGACTGGAGAATTACGGATAAGTCAGTTTTGATTCTGACACTTACTGGAACAAGTAATCTGCTTCAGACTGTTTTCAGACACCTAGGAGAATGAATATGGAATTCCCAAGCAGCCATATCAAATTAACTTTTTCATATGACAGAGAAATTGGCTTTATTGAAGAACAGAAGTAGCAGTCATATCTGGTAACAAATTTCAGGATATTCACATAACCAAACTAAAGAAAAAAGATAAGCCAAATGAAAGTCACCTAACCTGGATGCCAAACTAGTTTGGAAGCTGTGGTGAGTCACCAACAGCTCACTGTTAAAATAGAAGGATGTTTAAAAAAATGGAATTTTGCAGGACCATAGGATATTCAGTTCCTCAATAATCCCAAATACTAAGACTACAAATTTGAAGAAGGAATCAGTAAAAAAAAAAAAAAAAAAAAAAAACACCTTAAAGATATCTTGCCAAACCTGAGAACCTGAGAACTAAACAGGGAAAAAAAATTACATTATTTAATAGGGAGAAAAGCAAGGTCATTCACTTCAACAGAAGTCATCAATTCCACAAATCCAGGAAGAGGAATAACTGATTAAGAAGTTGTCTTTTTCTATTAAAGAAAAGAATCAAGAGACACTAAGGTGACACGTCAACAGTGTCATGTTGTTGCAAAATCACACTATGGAGAGATGAATATTTAGTAGTAATCTTTCTGTTTTCTTTGGCACTGGCAAGATCTCAGCAGAACTGGATCAAATTTTACCCACTCAAAGATGTGAACAAACCGGAAAGACTACACAGAAAAGCAACAA